>NC_091451.1:14619420-14864581 GCF_964237555.1 Oryctolagus cuniculus | reverse complement strand
CTCCCCCCATGGAAGACCCAGTTGGAATTCCTGACTCCTGGCTTCAGCCTGTCCAAGACCTGGCTGCTGCAGGTATCTGGGGAGTGAACCAGTAAGTTGAAGATATCTCTTTCTCTCTTTCCTCCTCTTGCTCTCTGTCACTCTGCCTTTCAAATAAAAACAAATCTTTTATAAAAGGAGAAAGAGAGAACATGAATGAGAAATTGCATCCATAATACCTACAATCTTTCAACCAATTAGCTTTACCCAGTCAAAAGATATGCGCCAATGATTATCATCCTATCTATGTAATTTGATTTTCCTCCATAGACAAGAATTAGAAGTGGAGCAAAATATCAGAAGTAATTTTGCAATGTGTGTCTTTCTCTATAGCAAATTGAGAAGAGTAAAGACATTACTTAACAAAGAATAATATGTCATCAACTAGGTGTGATATATAATGTCTATGTATAATGTTTTTCTAAAGCTGAGTTGCCAACATTGAGTATATTCATGGAAAGTTGTATAATCTATAGTATTCATACATTTTAGGTCAGTTGTTATTGGTTTAATTATTGTTGGTTTTGGGCATATATTTGCCATTGATGAACTGTCATTAAAAAATGTTCACAGTAGCTCCAAACTGGAAAGAGTACAAATGCCACCAAAAGGAGACTGGATAAGTTACTTAGATATGCTCATATGATGAAATTCTGCATGGCAATAAATAAATAAACTGCCTCAAACACATTAAAGAGTGAAAAATCCAGAACCAAAATATGTATATGGTTTATTTTTAAAGTTTTATTTATTTGTTTTTAATTGAAGCGGGATAGAGAAAGCGATATCTTCCATCCACTGGTTCACTCCTTAAATGCCCACAACACCTGGGATTGGGCCAGATGAAGCTGGGAGCCCAGAACTCCATCTGGGTCTTCTGCGTAGGTGGGTGGCAGGGACTCAAGTACTTGAGCCATCATCTGCTGCCTCACAGGGTGTGTGTGAGTAGGAAGTCAGATCAGAAGTAGAGGAGACAGGACTCAAACTCAGGCACTCCAATATATGATGCAGGGTGAGTGGCTGCTTGCCCACTGTGTGTGTTTCCATGAAGTTCAAAAACAAGCAGAAATAATTCTTGGCGGCAGAAGTCAGAAGGATGTGTATGTAGGTGGATTTGGAGAATAAATTGGAAGGGATATGAGAAAACCTGAGGTGCTTTGCGTTTTATGTCTTGACCTTGGTAGAAACTGCATGGGTATAGACACATGAAAGTTCACTGAGCTGCACCCTTAACAACAGTGCACTTTACTGATGCACTCCATGTTACGGCCCATTACAAAGTGGATGTCACCAACATGCATGCATATATCTTAGCAGCCTGTGTTGCAAGTATGCTCAGTATCACATGACCAGTGTGAGGGTCATCACCTGGGGTCCATCCCTCAGGGCCTCCTCCCTTAGTGTCAAGACCAAGGTCACCCATTGTTCCAACCTTCTGACCTCTTTCCACACAGCCTCACCTGGCATTGCTCCTCCTCCTCCTCTCTCAGAAGATGGGGGTCTCATTCTATTCATGGCCCATCCTGTAGCTGTGTCCTCCCTCCCCAAGAATTTCATATCATTTTCCACTTTCTTCTGCTTACATTTTCAGCTCTTTCGGACTCAGACGACAGACAACTCAAGGTACTCCTGTTTCAAAAGAATTCTTCCTTTGGCCCCAGGACTCCTGCCTCTGGCCACCCCCATTATTCCTCTTCCTGTAGATTTGCTGTCACTTATTCACCTCCTTGTGTCTTTTTTTTAAAGATTTATTTTATTTATTTGAAAGTTAGAGTTACACAGAGAGAAGAGAGGCAGAGAGAGAGAGAGAGAAAGAGAGAGAGGTCTTCCATCCGATGGTTCACTTCCCAATTGGCCAAAATGGCCTGGAGCTGTGCCGATCTGAAGCCAGGAGCCAGGAACTTCTTCTGGGTCTCCCACGCAGGTGCAGGGGCCCAAGGACTTGGGCCATCTTCTTCTTTCCCAGGCCATAGCAGAGAGCTGGATTGGAAGTAGAGCAGCTGGGACTAGAACTGGCGCCCATATGGGATTTGGCGCTTCAGGCCAGGGCATTAACCCACTGCGCCACAGCGCCGGCCACTCCTCCTTGTATTTTAAACTCATGATGTTGCCTGCATTGTGGCACCACAAGTTAAGTCTCTGCTGTGATGCTGACATCACCAGTTCAAAAGTCCCAGCTCGCTGATCCAGCTCCCTGCTGGTGCGCCTGGGAAAGCAGTGGAAGGTGACCCAATTGTTTGGGGCCCTGCAGCCACGTGGGAGACCCAGATGGAATCACACAGGCTTCTGGCTTTGGCTGTTGCAGGTTATTTGGGGAGTAAACCAGCAGATGGAAGATAACTCTTATCTCTCTCCCCCACCCCACCCGCTCCTGCCTTTCAAATAAATAACATTTCCAAAACATTAGATTCTGTGGTTGAGAATCACTAGTTAAAGGCGGGGGCCTGAGAGTCACATACACGTGTGACTCTGGACTGGCTGCTAGCTCCTGGAGCCCGAGTCTGATTATTCTGTAGGATGCGGACAGTTCTCGTCTCCTGGGTGGAGCCTACTCCAATTACACAGTAGAGGTGAAGTCCCACGGTGGGGCTCTCAGTAGACCCTGGCGCCTGCCAGGTGCATCTCATGAGTACCCCCTGCCCGTCCTTTCTTCCCCATTCCCGCTGGCTGATGGTCGCAGCTTTGCACTTGCTGTCCTAGCTTCCAGTCGCCCTTGCTCCCTTCAGGGTCACCTTCACACAGCACACAGCCTCTGTGATCTGGCTGCTGCCCGCCTCGTGGCCCCGTCTCCCCCCGGGCCTCCCGTCCAGCCACATGGAGACGCCAGTGTTCCTCTGCACCATGCAGTGTCTTGCCCTTGTGTGCTGGCTCATGTATTCCTTCTGCCTGGACGAACCTCCGAGCTCTTTATCTGGCTGACTTGCTGCCTTTAGGCTTATTCAAGTTTCACTTCCAAAAAGTTAAACCTGGAGCTTCCTTTCCCACGCAGCTCAGGGCTCCTCCTCTGGGTTCCTGCAGCACCTAGACCAGATCTTGCTCCCTGCTTCTGTCTCATTGCATAGTGGGTTTTGTTTTTAAAGATTTATTTTATTTATTTGAAAGCAGAGTTACAGAGAGAGGTAGAGCCATAGAGAGAGGGCTTCCATCCACTGGTTCACTCCCCAGATGCCGCAACGGCCAGAGCTGCACAGATACAAAGCCAGGAGCCAGGAGCTTCTTCTGGGTGTCCCACATGGGTGCAAGGGACCAAAGACTTGGGCCATCTTCTGCTGCTTTCTCAGGCCATAGCAGAGAGCTGGATTGGAAGTGGAGCAGCCGGGACTCAAACTGGCGCCCATATGGGATGTGGACACTGCAGGCGGCAGCTCTATCCACTGGCAGCAGCTTTACGGGCTACACCAGCCCCTGCATAGTGTTTTTGTGTCTGGGTTTGTCTCTCCTGAGCTGTGTGGGTGCAAGGATTGTAGCTTTTTCCTGTCTATATACGTAACATCTAGCACTTTGCCTGACACACAAGAAGGTGCTTAGCAAATATTTATTGAGGGACTGAATGGATGCGGTGCCATCATTGCCCTTTATGCTGGGTTTAGAGCCATAGTTTAGAAATGGTTATAAAATAGTCCATAAATCTGCTGTCTCTGGCTCGGAAGCAGCACTCTCTGCCAGGGAAAGGCACGGAGCTGACGGGTGACACTTGCATGAACGTGCGTGGCTGACTAACGATGCAGGGAGTGAAAACATCACCCCATCTGCTTACAGCAGCATCCGCCGGCTCTTCTGAGAACAGAGGCACCTGTAGCCTTCTGGGCATCCTCCTCAGGGCCCTTCCTGCGGGTGAACCTCTTTCCCTAATTCCTCCCCTCACTTGTGGATTGACATATTTGCGGGATTCCCTTAGGTACCTGTTTACTTTTGCCGCTGACTCACCATTCATCCTACAGATACAGTCGGGCCTGACTGAACCCACAGCAGACGCACCGTGTTGCGGAGCAAAGATGAGGGATATCTACCTACTCTTCTACTCGCTGCCATTATCCCCTGGACAGTACAGTCTAATAACTATTCCCGTTGCACTGGTATTCTACGTCATCTAGGGGTGACTTAAAGCACCCAGGAGGACTGTGGATGTGCAAACACTGTCATTTCAATAAGAGCCTTGCGCATCCTAGGATTTTCATATCCTCGGGGTCCTGGAACCAAGCCCCGCCCCCATCCCCCAGGACCCTGAGAGCCGCCTGCGGAAACCCAGCGCTCCTGCCGTGCGCAGCAGTGTGCATTAACCTCTGGGCAGCTGGCTCGCTGCTCTTCTTCGGACCTCGATGCCCGCCCTCCCCCCCCATCGCCCCCTCCCCGTGATGCTCCCTGCTTCCCCGGGTCTCTCACGGCCGCTGCCGCAGGGTTGAGACCTTCCGCTTCCTAAGTCCAAAGAAGGAAGTGCAAGCCAGGTACGAAGCAGAAGTTGGAGGTGCTGAGTCCATCTTGACCTCTTTCCTCCTCCAGTAACAATGAGGCTTTGTTGGTCAGGCGTTAGGTTACAGGACCGGCTTGCGGAGTCCGAGCCTGCTAAAGCATTCTCTCTGGGAGCTTAGCTCTCGCAGCCTCGGGTTCTCCATCCGCGAGGTGTGTGCTGGTGGGAGGGGGCGTGGACAAGGGAGATCCCTGCGGGCCCTCGCTCCCAGTTTTCAGGACGGTGCTGGGGTCTGCGGGAGGGCGAGGGAGGACGCTGGCCACACGCTGGTAGCCCCTCGCCAGGCCAGCCTGCGGGGCGTGCCCGGGGGGGATTCCGGGAAGCGGCGACCTGGGAAGAGGCCCGGGGCAGAGGAGCTGCAGCGAAGCCGCTCGCTGGCCTCTAAGAGCCGCTGGCCGGCGAGAAACCTGGTCCCGCAGGGCGGGGACCAGCCGGGGCGGGGCTGGGGGGGCCGGAATCAGGAAATTCCTTTCCGTGGCAGCCCCTCCCCGCCCCCCTTCTTAGGGGCCCGACCTGCCGGGACCCAGGTGCCCTGGGAAAGAGAAAGTGAAATGCTCGCGGTGGTGGTGGGGGGTGGTTCCCTCGCACCTCGGGGCCCCCGCCTCGCCTGGGCTCGGGGCTCACAGCACGCGTGGGAGCGCACGAACGCCGTTTCGCTCCAGCCTGGGGCCTCCCCGAGGGCGGCTCAGGGGGCTCCCCGCGGGCGGCTCAGGGGGCTCCCGAGCTCCGAGAGGCGTCCCCAGGCAGCGGTCCCGTTCAGCTTAAGCTGGTGTCACATGAGCCGCGGGGGAGTGGGAACCGGGGAGTGGGCGGGGCCTTGCGCGCCGAGAGGGGGCTGCCAGGTCCACCTATGTGCGCCGCGGCCCTGCTGACGGATGCCAGGAATTCCCAATGAGAGGCGATGGGGGGAAGTTTGGGCAACTCGGCCTGGCCAATGGGGAACCTCGGGAGGGCTCTGCCCCTGCCCCCGCCCCCGCCCTCCTCGGCTCCCGCAGCGCGAGTGTGTCCGCCTTGCTCAGTGTGCGTGGGGATTTGGTCCGAGCGCCCGCGCCCAGGCAGGCAGGCAGGCAGCCCGCGGGCTCCGGAGATCCAGCCGCCGCCGTCGCCGCCAGCAGCAGCACCCTCCGTGAGCAGCGCCGCGGGAGATCCGGGCGCAGGGGAGCCAGCCCAGCCCAGAGCCCGGCCAGACGTCCTCTCCACGCCGGGGCAGCCGCCGCCGCCTGGGTCCCCCGGGGAAGAAGGTGGAGGAAGAACTCCAGCCCCTAGCACGCGCGCACCATCACCATGGACCACTATGATTCCCAGCAGACCAACGACTACATGCAGCCGGAGGAAGACTGGGACCGGGACCTGCTATTGGACCCGGCCTGGGAGAAGCAGCAGAGAAAGGTGAGCAGCCGCCCCCACTCGCCGCAGCCCCCAGCCTAGCCGTGCTGCGCCCGCCGCGCTCCCGGCTCCCGGCTCCCGGCTCGGAGCGGGTTCCGGGCGCGCAGTGGCGGGGGCGGCGCGGCGGCGGCGGGCTTGGGTGTTGGGTTACAGGCGCGGGGCGGAAGGGGGAGCGCCCAAGCCCCAGAGCCCGCGAACGCCGAGCCCGAGCACGGGGAGCTGGCGTAGCCGGCGGGCAGGTCGCCGTGGGGCCCGCGATCCAGGCCGCCCCGCCGCAGTCGCCGCCACCATCCCTGCGTGGGCAGGGCGCGGGGGCGCAGCTCTGGAGCCTGG
This sequence comes from Oryctolagus cuniculus, assembly GCF_964237555.1. Taxonomy (NCBI): domain Eukaryota; kingdom Metazoa; phylum Chordata; class Mammalia; order Lagomorpha; family Leporidae; genus Oryctolagus; species Oryctolagus cuniculus. The sequence goes on along the minus strand of NC_091451.1, from coordinate 14,858,355 downwards.
GGCCGGGACCCCGGCTCGAAGGCTGCTCGCTCGGGATCGATTTTCCATTCTCTCCCCCGCCCCCTGGCCGGCTCTCCATATGGCGTGCGGTGGCTGCGCGCTTCCTGGGCAGCGGTGGGTTCAGTACCTGCGGGGCCAGCCAGCTGCCTGGGACTCTGTGTCCCCAGCTCGCCGGCCAGAGGGGTTGGGGGTCACCTCGAGACCCGCCCGGAGGTGAATCCGCTGGAGAGCGGTCGTGGTGGAGACACCCGGGGGGCGGCCGCGGGCTCCGCTGAGGGCCCTGTGGGGGCGGGGTCAGGACTGCGAACGGTTTGGTTGCCTCACTCCGGAGGCTGGTGGTTGCGAGCCGCACATGGCTTGCGTCGGCGTCCTGCTCCCCCGGCCCCCGCTCTTTTCCCGGCTGGATTCGAGCGGAGGGGCTGCGGGGCGAGGGTCTGTCCCCGGGGGATGTTCGGGGTCTGTCAGTGGTTATCCGCGCTTAGCCGCGTGCGGGTTGCTCGCTCCTCCATGGGGCTGGCAAGGGGACCCCCGCAGAGTGTCCAGGGGCAGGAAGAGGTCGGAACCCACTCTTGTTGCGGGGGGCGGGGGGCGAGGAGCGGAGAGGGCGCCCCAACCCTGCTGCGGTTTCCTGTCCGCGCGGTGAGCCCTAGCCTCGGGCAGCCACGTACCCTGCACACCCCCCGCCCGCTGCCCGCTCCCATCCGGTCCTCCCCCCACTTCACGCCGCCGACCCGGGGATGGGGGGGCAGGATGGCGCGTCCCTTTGGATAGCGCGGTTAGGGCTGGGCTTGTGGGAGAACGCTCATGTCCAAAAATGGTAACATTCATTCCCTTTTTTAAACTTAAAAGGGGGGGAGTTTAGAGAGCCGACTGAAGTTTTTTTTTTTTTTTTTTTTCCGGCCAAAGGCATCCTGTATTAGCTCACTCAGGAATCCTAAACCCTGAAACGGCGCCCTTTTACTCCCTTCATCAGACAAGCAGAGGTAATTTAAAACACACCCACGGTGGGCTTCCTCACCGGAGACTACCTGCGGCCGCGGGGCCAGTCCTCTGCAGCAACAGCGCAGGGTCCCCTGGCCTTGAACTGCCTGATTCCTAAGGTGGCAGTTGCTTAAACACTCCCTCCCCGTCTTCCTGTGGCCCCTGCAGGAGAGCTGGGCTCTGGGGGTCTGGGCACAGCCTCCCAGCTAAGTCACCTTGTTTCCCGGGACTACTGAGTTGAAACTTGAATGTTGATATGAGATCCCTTTGGGGGACAAACCAGAGGGCTCCTCCCCCCCAAAAAAATCAAGGGTGACACTTTTTGCAATGATCTTCAATTGGATGGGAAAAGTGAGATGAGCATGGTGATGTCTTGGGGGTCTTCCATGGAAGGAGAAGAGAAAGAAAAGTCCCAGCTTAGGAATAGCCTGCCTGTGCCCGGAAGGGGCCTGAGTGACAGCTGCCCAGGAACCAGGCCCCCGTGAGCACTGTGCGGTTGAGTTCCCCTCCTGGACACAGTCTTGGGCTTGCACACAGGTGCACCCTGGAATGAATGAATGGGCATAATAAGTGTGGTTGGGGGTAAAATATAGATTTCCAGAACTCTGCCCACGTGGTCATAGATATGAGGGGCTCTGCACAGCCAGGTGGTCACAGACCACTTGGGGAACTGGGTTCTTTGGGGAGCAGACCCATGGAGCCGGCACCTGCTGGTGAGTGACAGTTCCAGTCGCTACTGCCCACAGCTCTGTGAGTCAGGCACACATGAGGATGCAGTAACCAGGGCCAGAGAGGGGAAGTAGCCTGCCCAGCGTCCTGTGCTGCTGAGCCATGGACATGTGCAGAGCAGGCAGCTTCCCCTCACTCAGCCCTGTTTGCTGAGGGAGGCAGGAAGGGCTGGCTGGGCCTGGCACCCAGAGCCAGAGGCTCTCCAGACCAGGCTGAGCTGGCACCTGCTCCGTGGGGTTGCTGGAGGCAGATCTGGCAGAAGGAGCCATGGGTCTGTTTGGAAAATCGGCTCCATGTTTTCTTCCCTACCATGGATTCCCTGTGTTACCTTTCGTGGGGCTCATTTTCCCTGTCCGTGGCATTTCTGCTTTGCCTGGTTCTCATCAGGGTGGTGATGTTATGTGCGGGGGCGGGGGGGGGGGGTTGGTTAAGACTTAAAGAAACTTGTGGATTTCCATTCCCTCCTTCCTGACCGTGGGAGGCTGGGGTTAAGTGGGACCAGGGCTGACAAGTGTGAGAGGAGGAGACAGGGGGATACTGGGTGGAAGGAGAAAGAGCCTTTAATTTTTTTAAAAAATTTATATAGGAGGCAGAGACAGAAAGAGCTGCCATCCACTGGTTTGCTTCCTACCTGCCTAGAACAGTTTTGACTGGGCCAGGTGGTCATGGGGGAAGCCAGGGACTCAATTGGGTTGGCAGAAACCCAAACACTTGAGCCACCATTGCTACCTCCCCGGGTGCACGTAAGCAGGATCATAGAATTGGGAGTGGAGCGACTTAAACCTAGGCACTCTGACATGGGTTGTGGGCATCCCAACCTGGCTGTTAATCACTCAAACAGCTACTCCGAGACCCTGTTTTTTTTGCCCTGGCAAAAACCACAGTTATTTGTGAGACTTGGGGCAAGTCATTTCCCTCTCTTAAGCTTGTATTAGATCCTTCAACAAACACAAGGAGCGTCCTGTGCTGCCTGCCCTGGGGACTGCAGAAATGCTTGGGAAATGCACATTAAGAAAAAAGGAAGCATGGGTTTCCGATTTCTGTGTGAAAAAAAGAAGCCTATCTTTCTATTCCATTTTTCTGTGAACTCTTTGAAGTGCCCTTGTACTTGTGAGCTGCTGTGCTGTGCCGGGCAGGGTTCAGGGTGTTGATCTGAGGGCAGTGAACCAGGCAGGCCAGGCCTTGGAGCTTCCATTGTGTTTCCTGTCTGTAAAAGGACACATTCCTGCCGCTCCCACCCTTCAGGGCTCCTAGGGCATCTGATGAAATGACACAGGAGGAAGGGCCTCCTGGGGGAAGGCAGGGCTGATGCAGATGAAGGTAGAAGAAGTCTGAGCAGGCAGGAGGCACGCATGAGTCAGGGTGTTGTGGCAGGTGAGCTGGTCCTGCTTCCAGATGTGAGATGCAGTTATCTTAGGGACCGAGCCTGTGAAGGAGCTGTGCTCCACGCATTCTTCAGCCTTTGCTGTCTTTCTGATCTTCTGGACTGAGCCTCTGGGCCACCTCTGGCAGGGTCAGCGCTGCGCTTCCAGGATGACCATGGCTTCCAGTATGTCCCCTCCCCTGGGTCTTGCCCAGACTCCTGGGCATTTGTGTGTGCAGGTGTTGGGCAGGTTGGAGAGAGTGTTGACTTGGGGTAGGATCGTCGCTCTGTACCTTTAGCCTGTGACCTTGGGCAGGTTCCTCTAAGCCCTGATTCCTTGTTTGTAAGAAGGAACTGAGACCCACCTTGCAGGCTGGCGTGAGAATCTGCTGTTTCTTTTTTCTTTTTATTTATTTATTTATTTATGGAAGGCAGAGTTACAGAAGGAAAGGAAAGGAGAGAGAGAGAGAGAGAGAGAGAGAGAGAGAGAGAGAGGATTTTCCATCCACTGGTTCACTTCCCAGATGGCTGCAATGACCCGGGCTGGGCCAGGCGGAAGCCAGGAGCCATGAGCTTCTTCTGGGTCTCCCACGTGGGTGCAGGGACCCAAGCATTTGGGTGCTGCTTTCTCAGACCATTAGCAGGGAGCTGGATCCAAAGTAGAGCAGCCAGCACTTGAACCCATGGCCATATGGGATGCTGGCGCAGCAGGTACCTTTAACCCACTGTGCACAGAGCCAGCCCCTGCTGTTAACTTCTGTTCTCTGCTTCCCTTTCAGACCTGGGGATTCTGGTTGAATGTGTATTCCCACAGGTGCCAGCCCTCGGGCTTTTTACATGTAGGAGCTTCGTCAGTATTTGTTGGGTGGCTGAATGTTGAAACAGAGAGGCGGCCTCAGCACGTGACTAAGGGTGGCTGTGAATAAGGCCCAGATCCTACACTCACGTCAGGCCGGGTCACAGGAGGACAGGTTGCCCTGTGCACACTCGCTTCTGGACAGTGAGACCCTCACAGGGCTGGAGGACTACCAAGAAGCGGGGGTGGGGTGGGGGGAGGCATGGTCTGCCGGGGACAGGTTTACTTGGGGAGGTGCAGGGCGTCCAAAGCCAGGGCGGTGCCTGCTGGGAATTTAGCTGGGGGGCGGGGGGAGAGGTTACCAGGCTCTTGTCTCTACTCCCAGACGCCTCACTGGTCTGCACTCTTGCCTGTTTCACTCCATGCTAGTGCCATGGAGCAGTGGCCCAGCCTGTCCTGTTTGCGACTGAATTCCTGTTGTGCGTGGCTCCCATCCCCAGGGTGGGGGTGGGAATGAAATGATGAATCCCCATCCTGCCCTGTGCTGCCCCTGTGTCCTGGCTCCAGCCAGGACTTGCTCTGGGCACACTGGGGCCTGGATCTTGGCCCCTCCGCTGACTAACTGTGTGATCCTGGACAAGTCACTTGCCCTCTGTGGCTGGTGATAGCAGGGGGGACACGGGGATAACAATACTTCCTGCCCGATGTAGTTGTGTGGAGGTTTAGATGAAGTAATGTATGTCGGGTACTACATTATTAGCACCTAGTATACAGTGAGTGCTCAATAACTGTTTATTCTTTGGGGAATCGGCCTGCCTGTGACCTTATCACAGGCTTTGAGACAAGCTGCAGTGTATGAACCGTCTTCCAAGGAGCCACGGTTGGCTTGGGGTACACAGGAGACTTGTTTTCCTTCTGACTTCTGACCTCTGACCCTGAGCTCAACGCTGGTTCCTTCTAAGTCACTTTACCTCCGACTGCCGAGTTCCTTCTGCTGGGGAACGCTAGTGCCTGCCTTGCCTACCCCCTTCCCGCTGCCTGGGCATCTGGGATGAAGGCGTGTCAGCTGGATGTGTGCAGGGAAAATGACTGCACGGTATGAACGTGCTTGAAAAGCGATTTAGCCCCGCAGTGTCTGCAGACCCCATCATTAAACAGCTCAGGGCGTGTTGGGCCCTGCCCACCCCTCCCGGCAGCTTAGCCAGCCCTGCTGTACCCCAGGACCCGATGTAGCTCCTTCCTGTCCAAACCCTGCCCCACGTGGGTGAGCTGTGAACAGATGCCCCGCTGGCTGGGGAAGCCGTTGATACAACCTGAAGGAGAGATGGACCGGGGTGGGGTGGCAGTGGGGGAGCAGAGGCTGGGCTGCTGGGCCCAGAGGCCAGCGGGCCCTGGTCCGGGTAGGTAAGGGCTGCTTGTGGCTGCTGCCTGGACTGCCCTTGGGCAGGAGCGCATGGGTTTTTCGGTCTGAGTAGGAGCTCAGGCTGCATGCTGGCGATGGGTCTGTAGGACTGAGAGACTAGGAGGCTCCTGTGGGGTGCGTGCTAGCGGCCTTCTGAGAGCAACACGGGGACCCTGCTTCCTCACGGCTGACTTGTGGGGAGGTGCTGCCAGCTGTGTTGCCTCCCCTTCCATCTTCTCTAGGAAGGCCTGGGGCTGGGCGCCCGGCCAGTGGCCACAAACCATGACTCTGGCTTGAGGACTTGTCATATACAAGACCTGGTGCTCCTTGTGGGTCTGGAGCCAGGGCAGGCGGCTCGAGTCACTGAGCTGACCCAGTCAGTGGGCGTGCTATTGGGCATCTCTGGGGCAGAGCCTAGCCCCTTACTGGAGCGAGATTTGCCCTTGAGGAGCCTGGGGCTCTCTGTGGGGTCATGGAAAGCAATTTAGGTGGAAAGCGGAGACACAGGGTCGCCCCAGGCTGTGCCGGTGCTGGCCAGGGGTGTGGCTATGACAAACACGGGGGCCCCTGGAGGGCAGCGGCCACCCCTTGGCCTATGGTGGGGAGAAGGTGGACAGCTGTGTCCCAGGGGATTTGTGGGATTTGAAGCCAGTTCCGCTGGGATGCTCAGTTTTCCCTGACATTTAAGCTGTGTGTGCGCGTGTGTAATGGACAGCAGGACAGGGTAGGTGGCTGGAGGCCTGAGCAAAGCGACAGTGCGTCACACCCCTCCTGTGGTTCTCTCCCCTTCTGCTTTCCCTTTCTTCTGGGCCTTGTCGCCTGTCCAGGAGGATGGCCAGGCCGGGCTGGCTGTGCAGGTGGCTGGCGGGCTCTCAAGGCCCACACCTCTGCATGGGTGGTGTTGGGATATCTTCACCAGCTAACCCTGTTTGAGCTGTTGCCAGCGTGTAGCCCAAGACCTGGAGGGGTGGAGGGGCTCCTTGCTCACCAGCCCTGCTGATGTCCCCCTTGGGAGTGGTGAGTGGGCCGCATCTCTACGGGAGTGGCCCATCCTGGGACTCCCCAGCGGGCAGCGGTTTGGACAGTGCCAGTCTGTGGCTCCCCAGTGAGGTCATGGCTGAGGCCGCAGGCAGAGGAAACCCCCTGAGGCCTGGTTCCTCAGTTGTGGTCAGAAGGGTGAGCCTCCTTCAGACTCCTGCTCCAGCCCAGGCTTTCCCCTTCGTGTGCTAAGTCTGTTCCCCCAGGCCCGGCCCTGACGGAGCCTTGGAGGTGGCTGGGGCAGGAGACCCAGCCTGCCAAGGTCTCGGCCAGCCTGGAAACCCCCTGCCTTCTCTCCCTACACAACACAGTTTCCCACCTGTTCGCAGGCTGGGCATCCCAGCAGGTGGAGGAGCCCAGGGCCTGCTTGGATTTTGGTGGCCAGGGCACTGTGTGTCCTGTCTAGGGAGGCTCCCAGACCACATGTGGCAACATTCGTGACCCCAGCCTGCCCCTCTGCGTGCCCCCTTCAGTCACCCTGAAGTGGCAGCGCCGTTGGTTGTAGTGGGATGGGCAGATTCAGCCCCCTTCCAGACCAGTGAGTGAAAGCTGAGGGTGTCCCCAGCACCATGGGCAGGAGCATCTTCACAGACCAGAGATGGCAGTGGGGCTGAGTTTTTATAGAAGTTGAAAAAGGTTTCTCAGAATAATTATAGCGGCTCCCCTTTCCTGAGTGTGTGCTAAGTACCGGCGGCTGTCTATGCACGAACACAACTGACCCCAGGAGGTGGGTACCACCATTAACCCATTTTACAGATGGGAAAACTGGCTCCGAGTGGCTACAGAGGACTTCCAGGATCGCATGGCCAGCAAGTGGTGGTGCTGGGCTCCAAAGCTGGACTGTCTGGCTCCAGCATTTTCACTCCTCACCGCTTTGCTCTGCTGCTTAGGAAACAAATGCATGTGTGTGTAGGAACGTTTAACCAAAGACAAACGTATGCAAACAAAACCCCAGTGATGGAAGGGGTCTGGAATTCGGTAGTGGTGACGGTTGCACAACCTTGTGAGTGTATGCAAAGCCACTGGGTTGTGTACTTTAAAACCGGGGCCTTTGTGCTGCAAGAGTTACATTTTGTAAAAAGCTTAAGAAAATACTAAGTAACATAAAGAAGGAAATGGCAGTCGCCCGTCAGTCCATCTCGAGAGTGGCTGTCACTCCCAGCAGTCCTGATGGTGTCACACTGTGTGTGCATGTGTGTGTGCAATGCGTGTGCACATGCCCGTGCACGCACACACATATGTGTGTCTTGCTCATCTCTCCTGCTCACTGCTTGGGCCAGGGATCTCTTCCTGGGGAGTGAGCAGAGCCTAGAAGAGGAAAATGGTTCAGAAGAGTGGCTTTTGTGCAAGGCGTGATTCTGAGTGGCCCATTCCTTGGAAACTGCCTGGGCGTAGATGACAGAGCAGCCCAGCCCAGAGAGCAGCCTGGGGAGGGGGGGTCTTCCTCATTTCTCCAAGTCCCAGTCATCGGGGAGCGTCCCAGCAGCCCTGGCTGTGCAAACGCTGGTGGCTAGCATCGCTTCTCTCCATCTGCCAGCCCCAGGGCTCCTGGGGGAGGGCCCGAGGCGTGGGCAGGGTCCCCCGCCCCAGGAGGCAGCCGCAGGTTGCCTAGCAATGGTGGAATGGTGGGGGAAAGGTGACTTAGCCCACTCTCAAGCAGCCGAGATGCTGAGATGCAGAGGATACTGTTCCCCTGGAAACTGCCTGCTTGGTCCTTGACTACAGCCGTCTGCCTCTGGGACTGGGGTCCGTCCTCCGTGGAGAGGGAGCGGGGTCCTCTCTAGGCCTGTCCCCAACAGGGTCGGGGGTGGGGGACGTAGAGACAGCCCTGCGTGTGGACTGTGTGTTAGGTGTGTCCTGCCGGTGACTCCATTTGACATTCACAGCAGCCTCGTAAGGTCTGTGGGATGCTCATACTACAGACGAAGCCCTGGGCTTGGAGAGGGAGGGCAACACGCTCATGGCCGCACAGCGAGAAGGGACTGAGAATGAGGGTGCTGGTTCCTGGGACCCTGAAAGGGAGCCATCGCTCTTGGTTCCAAGCGTCTCACATGCGCAAGACACTGGGGCATGAATGTAAATGGTGTCCATGCCTGGGAAGGCCAGGGAGGACGGAGGGGAGATTGACAGGAGGCTTTTCTGTTTTATATCAGCCAAGCAACCAGCCAGGACTTACTCACAATGTCCTGGTTCTCCAAGTCAGTATGAAGACTAATCCTTCCTGCTGGTTGGAGGCCAAAGGACTTGTGGTGTTTTGTTTTTTTTTTTTTTAATTTTTGACAGGCAGAGTGGACAGTGAGAGAGAGACAGAGAGAAAGGTCTTCCTTGTTCCATTGGTTCACCCCCCAGTGGCTGCTGCAGCCGGCGTGCTGCGGCCTACACACCGTGCTGATCCGAAGCCAGGAGCCAGGTGCTTCTCCTGGTCTCCCATGTGGTGCAGGGCCCAAGCACTTGGGCCATCCTCCACTGCACTCCCGGGCCACAGCAGAGAGCTGGCCTGGAAGAGGGGCAACCGGGACAGAATCCGGCCCCCCGACCGGGACTAGAACCTGGGGTGCTGGCGCTGCAGGCAGAGGATTAGCCTATTGAGCCGTGGTGCCGCCCAAGGACTTGTTTTACCTTAGTCAGTCACGTGATGCTTCTTACGGATGGGAATTGAGGCTCAGAGAAGGTGAGTGACTTCCCTGAGACTGACCAGCTCATTAAACAGGGTCATGAATGAGCCCAGGCAAATGCCCTCAGAACCCTGCTGTTTACCTTCCAAAAGCTCACAGAATGTGTGTATTATGAAAAAATTATGCACAGATTTCAAAGTTGGGTTCCTGCCCCCCTCCATGGGAGTAGGCATTTATTTAGCATGTGGGTTAAGAAGCTGCTTGGTGGGGGGGGGGGGGGCGGAGGAGGCGCTGTGGTGTAGCAGGTAAAGCAGCTGTCTGCAGTGCCTGCATCCCATATGGGTACTGATTCGAGTCCCGGCTGTTCCACTTCAATCCAGCTCTCTGCTGTGGCCTGGGAAAGCAGTAGAAGATGGCCCAGGTGCTTGGGCCCCTGTACCCGTGTAGGAGACTCCAGGGAAGCTCCTGGCTTCAGATCAGTGCAGCTCCGGCTGTTGTGGCCAACTGGGAAGTGAACCAGCGGATGGAAGACCTCTCTCTCTCTCTCTCTCTCTCTCTCTGCCTCTCCTCTCTCTGTGTAACTCTGACTTTCAAATAGACAAATAAGTCTTAAAAAAAATAATAAAATAAAGAAGCTGCTTGGGACACCTGCGTCCCATACTGGAGTGCATGGGTTCGAATCCTGGCTCTGCTCTTGGGAATCCTGGGAGGCAGCAGGTAAAGGTCAAGTGGTTGGGTCCCTGGAAGACCAGAATTAATTCCTGGTTGTTGTGGGTATTTGGGGAGTGAGCAAGGGAAACATGTCTGTCTCTGTGCCTGTCCAATAAATAAATAATATTTACTCCCAAGTAAATTTATTGATGAACTTTTTGAAGTACTCGTGTCCATATACACTCTTGTTAAAGCAGTCTATGGTTTATTTGGGAGACAAGGCTTATATATAAATGAAATAAGAACACCCCCAGGCAGTGTGTAATCAAGTGCTCATGACATGATTCATGGTTTTTTACATTTATACATTCACATGTGGTTTTCTGCCCATTAATCATGATGAGCAAACTTGTGGGGTCTTATCCCCATTATGTAGATGGGGAAAGCTGGACTCAGAAAGATGGTTTGACTGTACTGGGCTCTGTCTGTTGCAAGCCGGAATGGGATGGTATGGGATTTGAATCTGGGTCTTTGCAGGGTCTGGAGGCTAAGAGGGTGGGCATTGGCCTTTCTGAAGAGGCTTTCCTTGGTTGAGAAGGTAGCGGGGATACTAGTTGTGTTCCTACCCATTGTTCAGTAGAAGTGGGGGTAACTGTGGGGAGTGGACACAGAGCTGCTGAGCCAGGAGGGCCCCGGGTCCCTGTTGGCTTCTCCTAGCACTGACTCCAGCTTTTGGGTCTTGAAGCTCTTTGGCTTTGAGATTCAGCAGCACCCCACTTCTCTGCTGTTTGGGTTCCTTCAGTAACACCTGCTCTGGCCTTCCCCTTGGCGTCACCGGGGAACCAAGCCGACTTTGAACCGGGTGGCCCAGGGCCAGCTTTGTTTTGATCGTTAAAAACCTGTGCAAGAGAAGCCCTTGGAGTTCCTTAAGCCTCGAGACTGTTCAGAGAGTTGGCGAGGGTCAGTCTGGGTGCAGGGCTGGGGCTTTCCGGCAACCTGCACCTGGCAGTGCCATTTCCTGGGCCCCAACTTTGAACGTTAGGGGGAGGGGTGGTGCCAAGAGTCTAAATCAAAGGCCCCAAGTGGCTGGGCCCAGGTAGGAAAGCAAGGGCGGGTGGGCGGGGGGGGGTGGGCATGGGGGCAGGGCGCCCCTCCGCTCCTCCTTCTCCCTGTGTCTTGGTGGTGGGTGCCGTGGAGCTGCCTGGAGCGTGGTCACAGCACTGTGATTTGAGGCCAGGCCGGGGCTTGTAGAGAAGCATTTTTATGGGCCTGGAGATTTATTTTTTTCAACGCCCTCTGCAGAGCTGATTATAACTGACGGGAGTGAGACAGAGCGGTGCCCGGCTCTATTTTCAAATCATCTGTAGGTGCAGTGACATGAGGGGAGGGAGCCTCGAGGTGGGTGGCCTCCTTCAGGCTGGGATGGAAGAGAGGCACCAAGGCGCGCACGCATGTGGGTGGGAAGGGGCTGTTAAAACCAAGCTCGCTCTTTCCGCCTCCCGATGGCCCATGGCGGGCTGTCCACGTGGTTCAGGGGAGGAGAGAGAAGGGGGAGTTCTCCCTTCTTCTACGTCAAGTGCAAACCAGGGTTAGGATCCTTGGCCCCTCCCAGTGTGCCGAGGGCCTGCCGTCTGCAGCCGGTCCGGTGTCTGTCCTGGTCTGCCTGTGCGTGGGGGTGTCTGTCGGTGTGTCTGGCTGCGTGTGTCTCTCCGGCTCCCAGAAGCCCCTCTGTTGTTTTTGGCCCCTGCCTTGACCTTGGCCAGGGAGCTGCTGCCTTTTGAACGCCTCAGACATCCTCCAGATAACACACGGGCGCGCGCCAGGGCAGTTCCCGATATTTCAGAAGGGCCTTTTTTTCCAGGAACCCAAAGTGCTTTTCCAGACTCAGCCCTGGGAGCTGGGCCGTGGAGGCGGCGGCCCGTGGAGCATGTTTTCCTGCAGGGGAGGAAGTGGGGCCAGGCCCCTGGTTTCCTGCCCCTTCCTCCTGGATGCTGGTGGCCAGCACAGTTTGGGTGTCTTTGCGAGCACGAAGTCCTGAGGCCTCTCTGTAGAAATTCAGGTATTTTCCCAACTGCGGCCCAAAGAAATCCTATCATTTTTTTTCCTCCCCTTCCCTTCTTTCTTAAAGGTTCACTGTCCCTTTGTTAATTTTTGTAAAGATTTATTTTTATTTATTTGAGAGAGTTAGAGAGAGAGGTAGAGACAGAGAGAGAGAGGTCTTCCATCCACTGGTTCACTCCCCAGGTGACTGCAATGACTGTAGCTGAGCTGATCCAAAGTTGGTGCAGGGGCCCAAGGGCTTGGGCCACCCTCCACTGCTTTCCCAGGTTCATTAGCAGAGAACGGGATCAGAAATGCAGCCGCCTGGACTCGAACCGGTGCCTGTATGGGAAGCGGGCGCTGCAGGCCAAGGTTTAACCTGCTGCACCACAGTGCTGCCCCCCACCCTCTGTTAATTTTTAGAAGCATTAAGGAATGGCACGTTGTGGCCTCAGTTTGGTGTGTCTGGCACCTTTGGGTGCTTGGCATGGACAGTGATGCCACACTGGCACCCAAGGGAAGGTGCTGCCCCTTTCCTCGGAAGCCACTGGGTAGAAGGCCCAGGTCAAAGGTCGGGCCCACCTTGCCAGCCTGGGGACCGAGCCTCATCACGCCCTCTCCTCGTCCCCTCCCCTGCCGAGGCAGCTCGGTGCTGAGCTTCACGTTCAGTGACTTATTGCATCCTTACAACCCCTGTAGCTGGGCAGGAGGCAAGGGACAGTTGAGGGTCTTTGGAGAGACCTGAAAGAGTCAGGTGCCTAAGCAAGTATCTTTGGATCGTCTGATCTTGAAGCCAGTGCACAAAGCCCAGGCTGCCTTCTGGTTTTTATTCTAAGGAAATCGTGCATTGCAGAGGTGAGGACTAGGTGTTCCCCTCCCCGGTTCTACTGCCTTCCCTACCTGGAGACCCCGAATTTGGTGTTCTCCATCCAGGGTGAGTGTTGATAGCGCTCCTGCCTCTGTAGCAGGCTGTGATTCTGTGCCTGTTTTAAAACCTCATATAGGGCCCAGTGCTGTGGTGCAAGGGGTTAAAGCCCTGGCCTGCAGCACCGGCATTCCATATGGGCACCGGTTCAAGTCCCGGCTGCTCCACTTCCGATCCAGCTCTCTGCTGTGGCCTGGGAAAGCAGTAGAAGATGGCCCAAGTGCTTGGGCCCCTGCACCCATGTGGGAGACCTGGAAGAAGCTCCTGGCTCCTGGCTTTGGATCAGCTCAGCTCTGACCGTTGTGGCCATCTGGGGAGTGAACCATCAGATGGAAGACCTCTCTCTCTGTCTCTACCTCTCTCTGTAACTCTGTCTTTCAAATAAATAAAATAAATCTTAAAAAAACCCAAAAACCTCATATAAACGGTGTCACAGCCAGTTCCTCTACTCCATCACTCTTCTCGCTCACACCCTCCTGAGCCCTGGCTTGTCCCCATGCACTTGGCGGGAGCGCTGATTGGTGGTCTCTGATTTCACGCAGAGACCACTGAGGCCTGGGGGGCCTGCCCGGGAGGACACAGCTCCTTACAGGTGGCAGGGGGGGCTAGAAGAGCCAGCTTCCTGCCTCTGCACCGGTTGCACCCGCTGCCCTGCGCCCCGCCCTGTCGGAGCTCAGAGACCCGCCGGCCTTTGATGAGCGAGGCAGAAGTTCGTTGCAGTGTTATTTTCTTTCTTCCCACGTGAGTTCTTGGCATGTGGCTCCTGTCGCCTGTGAGTGTCTGCCCCCTGGCCTGCTTTTCCTGGGGTTATGAGAGCCAGGTTCTTAGGGACACACCCTACCTTTTCCATTTTTTTTTTCTTCCGAGGGTAGCAGTTGTGCTTTTATTACCTTATTTGTTTATCTGAAAGAGGGAGACCAAGGGAGAGCTTTCGTTCACTGGTTCACTCCCCAAATGCCTGCCAACAGCGGGGGCTGGGCCAGCCTGAAACCAGGAACCTAGACCTCCATCTGACTCTCCCACAGGGGTGGCAGGGACCCAGGTCCTTGAGCCACCACCTGCTGCCTTCCAGGGTGCACATTAGCAGGAAGCTGGATGGCCGGCGCCGCGGCTCAATAGGCTAATCCTCCACCTAGCGGTGCCAGCAGACCGGGTTCTAGTCCCGGTTGGGGCGCCGGATTCTGTCCCGGTTGCCCCTCTTCCAGGCCAGCTCTCTGCTGTGGCCCGGGAGTGCAGTGGAGGATGGCCCAAGTGCTTGGGCCCTGCACCCCATGGGAGACCAGGAGAAGCACCTGGCTCCTGCCTTCGGAACAGCACGGTGCGCCGGCCGCAGCGCGCCAGCTGTGGCGGCCATTGGAGGGTGAACCAACGGCAAAAGGAAGACCTTTCTCTCTGTCTCTTTCTCTCACTATCCACTCTGCCTGTCAAAGAAAAAAAAAAAAAAAAGAAAAAAAAAAAAAGGCAGGAAGCTGGAGTTGGAAGCCTGGCCGGGACTCGAACCCTGGCACTCTGATATGGAATGCTGGCATCGTCAGCAGCTTCTTCACTGTGTGCTGAATGCCTGTCCCTCTTCCTACTTCTTGTGGAAGCAAATACGTAATGACAGAGCTGCTGGGGGCTGGGGGTGCTTCCTCTACGTGAATTTATATTTTCTGTCTCACAGTAGCATCTTGCAACACTCGGCAGCTAGTGTGGCATGCCGGACAGAAGCTGTGCTTTTTGGATGTGGGACTTGGGCTGCATGTTGAATTTTGGAAGAGGCCAGAGGCGGGGTGTGTGTGTGTGGGTGTGTGTGTGTGTGTGCTGTCGGGGTTTGGGGGAGCTCTTTCAGCCAGGCCCATTCCCAGGCCCTGAGGGCAGCAGGTGGGGTCATGGTCATGCTGCCCTTGTCGCTGCCTTGTCCTGCCGGGATGCCTCCTCTTGTCTTCTCCCCTGGCTCTCAGCCCTCAGTGAGTGCCTGGGCAGGATGATGGGCTGGTGAGAGCTGCAAAGGACAGATGTGCTGGCAGCTGGCTGGCAGCCCTCACTTCCCTCTCGCTGGGCACTGTTGCAAAACTCTTGGCTCCAAAGACATTTGGAGGCTCAGGGATGTCCCCGATCTGTGAATGACAAGAGGCTTCTTGGCTGATCCAAGGTGGGCTTGCGGGGTATTCTGGGGTCCCTAGGAAGTATGCCCCGAGCTGCGGCTCATCCTAGCTCCTTGCAGAGCAGGCAGGCAAGCTTGCGCATAGTAGGAGCTTCTTGGATAGCCGGGGAGGGGGATGGCACTGGAGGAGGGACAGGGGCATGGGCAGCCACAGTCCAGCAGGAGATGTCTGGCAGGCAGCCACTAAGGGGCTGCGTGGCAAGGCCCTGAGTCACTAGGGGATGCTCCAGCAATGGGGCTGCTTCCGGGGCCTGGAGCAGAGGCCTGGCTGGCTCCTGCTGGAGACAGGGGCAGTCAGGTGGCCTTGTCAGAATAGGGTATGGTCCGAGCCTGGGGTGGCCTCCGTCCTTGCCATGCCACTCTGCGCCACTCCGCGCCCCTCCCCTGGCGGGCTGGCGGCTGCGAGGTGCTGTGGAGCCAGCGTGGGCCTCCAGCCCTGCTGGGCAGGCCAGCTGTGAGTGTCCCTCCTTGGGCTGGCTGCCCGCCTCGCATTCCTGTCCCGAGGTGCTGGCCGCGCTGACTCCTCCCTCCATACTCTGTTCCTGCCCCCGAAGGTGGGGTTGTTACACTTGGCCTGGGGCTCCTGCTTCAGCAAGACTTAGAGAGCTTCTGGTTCTCTTGTGTGGGTTTGGGGACCTCAAAGGAACTAAAACTTGGGCCTGGGTTTTCCTTCTCCTTCCTGTCAAGGCCGGGGGGCCTCTCTCTCTTTAGGGCTGGGCGTCAGCAGCTTCGGGGAGCCAGCTCTCCAGCATGTGGGGTCCAGCAGGGCTGTGGTTCACCTGCCTCCTGCTCCCTTTCTGTTGGGACTTTGGGGGTGTCCTTTGGGACAGGGGATGGGTATGGAAAGACTGTCCTGTCTTAGTCCTTAGGACCAGAGACTTGTCTGGTTGGAGCAGGAAGGATGATGGAGTGTTACACACCAGGGTCTCGAGAGACGTGTGGTCTTGTCACAGAGCTGCCTGTGGCCACCAGGTGATGATGGACCAGTCTCACCTGTGCCTCCCCTGGAAGCCCAGTGGGGGCTGGGACCACTGGGAGACCACCACTAAGGTTGAGGCTGCCGCCTGGGGCTGCAGGCCCCCTGGAAGCTAACCATTCTGGGAACACTGGCTCTTATCTTCCCGAGGCTTTGTGTCCTCAGCTTTCAGGAATTTGCTGCTGCCTGCTAGGGCGGGCGTGGGTGGGGTTAGGTGAATGTACTTCCCTTTCAGGCAGACTCGGAGCCAGGGCTGTGTGCATCCCCGGGGCCCTGCCTCTGTGGGCTCTGGAAATGCCTCCCCAGGGTGTGGCCCTGAGCGGGAAGCCTGTGGCTGAGGAGGAGGGAGAGTGGAGCGGGTGGCCACCTCCTCTGCCTTCCAGCCCCTGCCCTCCAGGGAGGAGTAGGTCAGTGGCCTGGGCCGGTGCTTTGGGTTGGCTCTGCTGATCCGCAGACCTGGAGGGAGGGAGCTCAGAGAAACTCTGACCAGAGTTGGGGAGCGAGGCTGCCAGCCTGGACTCTGCCCCGGGACCTGCTCAGCGGGCAGCCTGGTCTTTCATCTGTTTTCTTCCAGGGCCCAGCCTCAGCCCCTTCTGCCCCTCGCCGTGGTTTGAAGATGTCAGATCAGCATGCCCAAAGCAGAAGGGAGCCACACCGTCCTAACTCTCGCCACTTAGATGAAGACGCTGGGGTCCATAGTGCTGGTCTGATTTGTTCCGGGAACTCACTCCTGTGGGGCCGGACTTGCTAAGGGTTGTTTATTCTGTCTGCTGACGTCACCCTTGCAGGAGGGCTGCAGAACCGCTGCTGGTGGGCGCACGTGGGTTGGCGTCTGCTCCACAGGCAGATGGAGCCGCTGGGGTTCTGGCTTCCGCGTAGGTGGTCAATCTCACGTGAATTCCACACTTGGAGACAGCTGTGCCCTGACAGGTTGGAGGTGGTGATGGACAGGTGGGCCCTCCTGGGATTGGCTCCTGAGCTGGCATTTTTTTTTTTTTTAAGATTTATTTATTTGAAAGGCAGAGTTAGAGAGAGAGAGAGAGAGAGAGAGAGAGAGAGAGAGATCTTCCATCTGCTGATTCACTCCCCAATGACTGGGACTAGGCCATGATGAAGCCAGGAGCCAGGAGCTTCTTCCAGGTCTCCCACGTTGGTGCAGGGACCCAAGCACTTTGGCCATCTTCCACTGCTTTCTCAGGTGCATTAGCAGGGAGCTGGATCGGAAGCAGAGCAGCTGGGAGTAGAACCAGTGCCCATATGAGATGCCAGTGTCGCAGGTAATGGGTTAACCCGCTGTGCCACAGTGCCGGCCCCCTGAGTCTGTCTTTGAGGGCGGCCATGAGGAAGGATCCTGAGGGTCCGTGGCAGCCCTCCAGTGGTGGTGGTGGTCCTAGTATGAACGCCTCACACTCACTTCCCCGTGACCAGCCCTGGGGTGCGTGCGTCCCTTGCGTGCTCTGCGTCAGTGAACAACCACAAGCCGCCTGTGAAGAGCAGGTGCTTTGACATTTCACAGAAGGAACTGATGTCTAGAGTAGGTCATTTGCCCCAGCTCACACAGCTCTTAGTGGGAAGCTGGGCTTTGACCCAGGCTGCCTGTTTGGAGCCTGCTTTCCTAAAGCCTGCTCCAGCCACTTCCTCTCTGCTGGGTCATCCCAGCTGGCTGGGGGAACCATCGGCTGGCCCCGGTTAGAGATGGAGCTGCTTCTGCACCCTCCCAGGGCCCTATATGCTTCTCTCCTGACTCCACGTTCCATTGCATTCCTGAGGAACCAGGAAGCGGCCCCTCTCTGGTCCTGGTCATGGAGGCTGAAGTCCCAGTGCTATGTTAGTTAGCAGAGGTGGGAGCATCTCAGGGCCAGGTGGAGGCGTTTAAAAAAAATGATTTAAGGGGCCAGCGCTGTGGCGTAACGGGTAAAACTGCCTGCAGTGCTGGCATCCCATAGTGGCGCCGGTTCGAGTCCTGGCTGCTCCACTTCCAATTCAGCTCTCTGCTATGGCCTGGGAAAGCAGTAGAAGATGGCCCAAGTCCTTGGGCCCCTGCACCCGCGTGGGAGGCCTGGAAGAAGCTCCTGGCCCCTGGCTTTGGATTGGCACAGCTCTGGCTGCTGTGGCCATCTGGGGAGTGAACCAGTGGATGGAAGACCTTTCTCTCTGCCTCTGCTTCTCTTACTGTGTAACTCTGACTTTCAAAAAAAAAAAAATCTTTAAAAAAATGATTTAAATACATTTTTCTTTATTAAATGTATTTATTGGATAGGGAGAGAGAGAGAGAGAGGCAGAGATCTTCCATCTTCTGGTTCACTTCCCAAATGCCTGCATTAGCCAGGGCTGGGCCAGGCCAAGGCCAGGATCCCAAAACTCAGTCTGAGTCTCTCATGTGGGTGGCAGAAACCCAAGTACTTGAGCCGTCACCTGTTGCCTTCCAGGGTGCACAGTATCAGGAAGCTGGAATCAGGAGCAG
The DNA here is from genome assembly GCF_964237555.1 of Oryctolagus cuniculus. Lineage (NCBI taxonomy): Eukaryota > Metazoa > Chordata > Mammalia > Lagomorpha > Leporidae > Oryctolagus > Oryctolagus cuniculus. The sequence continues at coordinate 14,840,229 of NC_091451.1, read as the reverse complement.
AACCAGGACTCAAACTCTGATTAGGGAACCCAGGTACCCCAAGTGATGTCTTAATTGTTGTGCCAAATGCCTGTCCCTTAAAGTTTTATTGATTTATTTGAGAGACGGAGAGTCAGGGGGCTGCAGCTGGGAGCTGGGAATGCCATCCAGGTCTCCCAGATAGGTGACTGGAGCCCAGATACTTGAACTGTAGTTCAAGTTCACTGCTGCCTCCCATGGTCTGCATTAGCAGGAAGCTGGACTCAGGAACGGAGCTGGGACTTGAACTCAGGTGCTCCGGTGTGGGATGCTGGAGTCTGAACTGCTAGACCAAACTCCCAGCCCAGCTCGGGGCTTTTGGCCACCCTGCGTCTTTCTCTTCGCCCTTCTCCCGTCTGCCCTGGTCTGTTGTTCTCTTGTCCCCCATTGACATCCCAGGCACTGGTCACCCCCAAGGATGGCCTTGGGAATGAGACTCTGCCGGGCCTTGCCTCTGGGCCTCCCTGGGATCCTGGGGTTCTGGCCCTGCCTTTGTTGGCTGCTGCTAGTAGGGCACCTTCCCGGTCATGTCAAGGTCAGGTTCAAGGTTGACTGTGGCAGTGCCCCAGGCTTGCATTGCCTTCTTTCCCGCTATTTGTCACACGTCTTGTGTTATCCCCACAGCGAGGCAGGATTACTGACTGGTGGGAGAAATGAAGTAGCTCGCTGAGGCTCATGTATGGCAGACTGGGAGCCACACGCTGCTCTGTGGGACTAGTGTGTCACCCACCTGATGCCTGGAGTGAGCACAAGGCCCCAGACAACCACAACACGCCAGCCTGGCTACAGCCTCCAGAGCCTGGGAGGGCTGGGGCTGTCTCCCCAGGGAAGGGGCGCTGCTGGCCTCCGTGGACAGAGGAAACCTGATGGCAGGAGTCAGGGCCACCTCCTGCTGTAGTGACAGTAATGACACTGGGAGCGTCCCAGTGTTTGCTGTTCTGATGCCATGTGCCACCGTCCCCAGCTCGTTATGGGTGAGCCCTGGGACGAGTGCCTTCATGAGGTAGCCCGTATGATCCCCACGGCAACACCGGGAAGTGGGCGCCAGCACCCCCCACTTCACAGATGGGCCCTCGAGGCCCAGAGAGGTTAAGCAACCTGCCCAAGGTCCTGCAGCCAGTCAGTGGCTCACCTATGATTTGAACCCAAGGATTTCTGGGCCGTAGGATCAGGCGTGTTTCAGATTTTAAAGTATTTGTGTGTAAATAATGAGATATCTTGGGGATGAGTCCCAAGTCTAAACACGAAATTCCTTTGTACCTTATATATGCATTACACACAGAGCCTGAATGTAATTTTATATTGTTTTTGGTGTACTTTTTTTTAAATTAAATTAGCTTATTTGAGAGGCAGAGAGAAAGAGCTTCCATCTGGGTTCACTCCCCAAGTGCCCATTTGGGTCATTCCAGCCTAGGCTGGGAGCTGAAGTTGGCAGCGGTGAACTCAATCCCGGTCTCCCGCGTGGGTGGCAGGAACTGGGTACTTGAGCCATCAGTGCTGCCTCCCAGGATCTGCCTTTCAGGAAGCTGGAGCCAGGAGTGGAGCCAGGTATCCAACCCAGGCACCCAGAGGTGGGGTGTGGGCAGCTTAACGAGCGTCTCCGTCACTAGGCCAGACGTCAGCTCCTGCACCTGCATTTGACTGTGATCTGTCACTGGAGGTCCAATGTGGCATTTTCCACCTATGGCATCCTGTAGGGCTCAAAAAGTTGCCGATTTTGGATTTTCGGGTTAGGATGCTGAGTTTGCACCTGGTACCCAGTGGGCTCTTGGAAAGACCGTAATTCTGGAATAGAGAGCCCTCGGACTCTACCTTTAAGTCTTGTGGACCCTGGCATGGCTTCTGTGGGAGTGTGAGGCCAGCAGCATCCCCTAGGACTCCCAGGCCACTTCCTGTCGGGGGCCAAAGCCCCCTGTGCATGGCGTGGCAGGGCTGAGAAGGCTCCTGCACCCCACAGTGTGGGAGGGGCAGGGCCAGAAGCCCCTCCTTCGTGGTTTGTCCCTCTGGGGAGGTCAGTGTTGAATTCGTGTCACCAACGCCAACGCTGTCAGATATTTAATTCCTGGGGAGGGATAAGAGAGCAAATAACTTTGAATTTATTCAAGTTGTCAGCTCATGAAGCGAAGTTGATTCTTATTTCTGTATTTATTCACAGTGCATTTTAGTTGCATGCGTGAACGGATTTTTAAAAAGTTGTGGCATTTGTGCATGGGAGTAGAGAGAGCAGTATAGTGGAGTCTCATGTACCTGTTACTGGGCTCCAGTCGTTAGCAGCCGATCCTGCCTGGATGTACAGGTGCTCATCTGAGGTTTGAACTAACTCCCTGGAAAACTAGCCAGGTGATGTTGGGCGCCAGGCCCAGCCGGGAAGGCCGTGTCTGTAGCGTGAGTTCAGGTAGAAACTGGAGATTGTTGACATACACGTAGGGCTGAAGGCACTCGGCCTGTGTTTACTGTAGATTATGGTTCTCTCTCTTTTTTTTTTTAAATGACATTTCAAACAGAAGAAAATGTTCAGAGAATAGTGTAACAAAATCCTTGGTCTCAGTGGCTGGATTTCACGGGTCCACGTGTCACTGAGCGATGGGATGCTCTCCAAGAAACGCATCGCAAGGCGATTTTGTCACTGTGTGAGCTTCATGGAGGTGGACTTAGACAAACTAAGAGGGCTGCAAGGTCACAAAGTGGAGGGAGGATTTTAGCTCCATGATAATCTTAAGGCGCCACGGTTGACTGCACAGTCTTTTTTTTTTTTTTTTTTTTTTTTTTTTTTAGATTTATTTATTTATTTGAAAGTCAGAGTAACACAGAGAGGAGAGGCAGAGAGAGAGAGGTCTTCCATCCACTGGTTCACTCCCCAGATGGCTGCAATGGCCAGAGCTGAGCTGATCCAAAGCCAGGAGCCAGGAGCTTCTTCTGGGTCTCCCATGTGGGTGCAGGGGCCCAAGGACTTGGGCCATCTTCTACTGCTATCCCGGGCCATAGCAGAGAGCTGGACAGGAAGTGGAGCAGGCGGGTCTCGAACCGGCGCCCATATGGGATGCCGGCACTTCAGGCCAGGGTGTTAACGCACTGCGCCACAGCGCCGGCCCCAACAGTCTGTTGTTGACAGAAATGTTGCTGTGTGGCTGGGGACTGTATTAAACACTTACAGGTCCAGGTCAGGGTCAGCTGCATGACCTTGGCCTTGGAGCAGGCCAGTGCACGAGAGACCCACGGCTGACCTGTTGTGTGCAGAGGTGTTGGGCCCAGTGTATAGTGAAGGAAGCCCAGAGGAAGGCTGCAGCCCTGCTAGGAGGAGCCAGGTGAGGCTTCCTGGAGGAGGTGACAACGTGAGCCAAGAATCAGACCTAGACTTCGTCAGAATGACCAGAGGCAGGGACACAGGAGTGCAGTGTGGAGATGAGTGAAGGAGACAGTGGGCCGGTGCAGCTGCGTGTGGGATGCCTGGGGGTGGGTAGCGGTGGGTACTGGGCGTATCAGTGGAGGCACAAGCTCTGGCCATCTGTGCGGCGGTACAGGCACCAGGCTTGCCCTGAGAGCTGCTCAGCGGGTGTGTGGCTGTCTGCGTCGGACACCACACGTGGAGAGGCCCGTGTGCAGGGCCCATGTGGCAGGTGGGGAAGGTGGAAGCCAGAAGAGTATGTGAAGGTGCAGAGAGAGGGCCCAGGGTTGTGATATGGAAGAGGGACTGGGTTGACTTGCCCCAGGGCCAGAAGTAGGACTCGGTGGCAGCCGCGTGGCCAGGAGTCCCGTTCAGTCCTACCCCAGAAGGACGGGCCCGGGGGGCATGCGTGGTTCCGCCTCGCCCAGCCTGCCCTGGCCCCTCCTTCCTCTGTTCTACACGCCGAGGCTGGGGAGGGTGGCTTAGTGACCGTGGGCACAGGCACAGGCGCTCCGAGGAAGGCGGCTGTGGAGGAGGTGCTGGCTCGTTGCCATGGGAACCATCTCGGCTGTGGGTTTCCAGTTCCAAGGATGCCCTGGAAGGGATGAGCTCACTCCACCTGCACCTGAGTCAGCGCTGCCTGCCTCTGCTGCTCGCTTTCCTAGGCCGGGCGGAAACCCAGCCCCAGCCCCTGCCTCTGTAGACCCTTCGCCCTGCCTGCTGTGCTGCCCTGCCCTGGTGGGGCTGTCGGCCTCAGGGAGGAGGCCCAGCTGGCCGTCCTCGCAGTCAGCCGCTTGGCCGATGTGGCCGGGGCACCAGCACCTCCTGGTGTGTGTGTGTGTGTCTACCGGTCTGGTGGGAGCAGTTCCTGGCAGTGGCTGTGGACTTCCTGGCAGGTGTGGCACCGGCGTCACCTCCGTGGGCCTGCACTGTCGTTGGGGGACGATAACTTCAGTGTGGGATTGGGGGGCCCTGGACACAACGGTGTGTGTTTTCAGAAACCCGTTTTTTTTTTTGTTTTTATCCTCACACACCCATTATTTTGATAGTGGCGTCATAGTGCCTATACAGTTTCGTTCTGTTTTTCTGTTTCCCTACTTGGCATTTTATCAAACTGATTTTTGCTCATGTAGCCACACAGCCTTAATGGCCCTTCCCTGGAGACAGACCTTCAGGGACAGGCATGGTTTCATGAATGCACATTGATTTGCACACTTCCCTGCCTCTTGGCACAAAGCAAGTACAGTGGACATGTTAAAAGCCTCCTCTAGGGTGGCCCAAGTCCTTGGGCCCCTGCACCCACATGGGAGACCCAGAAGAAGCTCCTGGCTCCCGGCTCCCAGCTCTGCCTGGCCCAGCCCAGGCCATTGCGGCCATTTGGGGAGTAAACCAGAGGATGGAAGATCTGTCTCTCCTTCTCTCACTGTATCTGCCTTTCAAATAAGTTAAAAATAGTAATAAAAAAAGCCTCCTCTACAGCAGAGTTTTAGATTGAAGCTAGAAGATCTAGACCTTTTTTTTTTTTTTTAATTTATTTAGTTAGTTGAAGGTTAGAGTTAGAGAGACACTCACAGAGAGGTCTTCCATCTGCTGGTTCACTGCCCAAGTGGCTGCAATGGCCAGGGCTGGGCCAGGCTGAAGCCAGGAGCCAGGAGCTTCTTCTGGGTCTCCTACATAGGTACAGGGGCCTAAGCACTTGGGTCATCTTCCGCTGCTTTCCCAGGCGCATTAGCAGGGAGCTGGATCGGAAGTGGAGCAGCTGGGACTCAAACCTGCACCCACATGGGATGCCGGCACTGCAGGTGGAGGATTAACCAAGTGAGCCATGGCGCTGGCCCCCAAAATATTTCATTTTCTATGAACTTTCTGAAGTACGCTTGTATGTATTTAAGGTATAGAGTGTGATGATTTGATACATTATAAAATGATGATCACAATTAAATTGATTAACACATACATGATCTTGCATAGTTACCGTGTGTGTGTGTGTGTGTGTGTGTGTGTGTGTAAGGGGGGGGTAGGAGAGATGAGAGCGCTGAGCTCTGTTCTGTTAGCAAAGCTCAAGTTAGCAGCTGTGAGCAGCTGTAGTCGGGCACCACACTGTCCATTTCCCTCAGGACTGAACGTTTGTGCCCCCTGCCTTCGTGCCTCATAGCCACTGTTCTCCCAGCTTCTACGCATCCAGCTTTTTCAACTTCCTCATACAAGCGAGGTCCTGCACCATTTGTGTTGCAGAAGAGGTTAGTTTTTGTAAGTCAGCACTGACCCTTGTTCTGAGCTTCCTGGCCACCAAAGCAAAAAGGGAAATTGGAAACAGCACAGTGTTTTTGTCCTGGTAAAAAGAAGTAAACTAGCTCACGGGAAAGAGATGCTTTTTGTCAGCACTGAACACTGAGGGCTTTGCCACGTAGGAGGAGCAGTGTGGTGCATGGTGCTGCCGGTGCTGGTTTCACAGAACACACAGACCTTTCTTGTCTACTCGGTTCTTAACGCGTGTGAAAGCCGGAGGCTGGGTGTTACACCACACTTGTACGAGGGCGTTCAGTGGGGTGCTGGAGGAACGAAATCCAGCCTTTCTCTTTCTGGAGGTCTCAGAGAGAGCCCAGTCCTTGGGGAAGGTCTGTAGCCTGACCCGCAGCCTCCGGCACTGCCCGGCTTCGACAGGCCCTGGTGAGCAGGCTGTGTGGACTGGCGGCTCGCGGCTCCCAGGTTGCCTCGGGCCTTGGCTTACTATGAAGAGCACTGGTCACTGCGGGTGCTGGGCATGTGTGGGGCGAAGCTGCAGTTTTGCTGTGAAAACGCGAGCTGGGCCCCCACCCCTTTGCAGAGGCCAAAGCTGTCTTCTAGAAGCGGTTTCGGGTCTGCCGTGGTGTCGGCCAGGTGCGGCGGTGTGCCCGGACCCGGCTGCTCCAGGTGGGATGCAGGCAGCCTGCCCTGGCCAGGCCTGGCACCTACCCCGCCCGGCATTTGCACTTTGGGGAGGAAATCGTGCAGCTGTGCGCCAGGACACGCCACGCTGGAGGAGCGTGTGCGGGGAAGCGGTCAGCAGGTGCATGGGGGTCTGAGGCCGTTTTGCTCGGCTCTGGCTCCTGGCCACTTGCCCAGGTTCCTGCCTGCGCGAGGCGCCTCTGAAGAGCTCGCAGCAGAAGGGAAGTGGGAGAAGTCGCAGCGGAGGACCTGAGGCTGCCGGCTCTGCGCCCTGTTCTCACTTCCTCATCTGCACCTCTCACCGAGTCCTCCATGGCGCAGGTAGCCGCTCTCGTCCACTCCCCATCTCGGCCTCTAGGGCAGGACAGGGAGAAGCCCCTTCCTGCCTTGCTGGACTCTTGACCTCCCCAGCCCAGAGTGTGGCGCCTCCGGGACTGAGCATGCACGGTTGTTGGCCATCTGAGTTCTCAGCTCTGCCAATTACCTGGCCTCAGACAGGGAGTGAGGGCTCAGGGGCCCTAAGAACCTACAGGAGATTTCTCAGGAGGTCCCCGGATGCTGAGATGGGCGAAGACGTTGGGTGGGTTGGTGCTGTGCGCACGGCAGCGGTGCCCCTGGGTGGCTGAGTCACTGGTTAGCATGCAGAGCTGACGCACACGTGGCCCTGTCTCCTGTGGCTCTGCCCGTGTCACCGCCACTGTGGGTCTGCAGGTGTCTCTGGGGAAGGAGATGAGCACTTCAATGATGGTACCGTGGAGTCAGCCGCCCCCCACCCCCACCCCCACCCCCACCCCGCACACCATGGCAGAAACCTCAGGCTCTCTTTCCTGGAGGTTGCTGGGCCCCGCCCATCTGATGCACAGCTGGGAGCAGCTGTCCCCTTGCCAGAGGCTGCGGGCAATCAGTCCACCAGAACGTCTCAGCTGCTGTTGGCATAGTCTGGGTGGAGAGTTCCCTGCTGGGGCTCATGAGGGCCCCGGCCTGTGGTCTTGTGGCGGGGCTGGGGATGGTTCGTTCCCTCTGGTTTGGGAGCCTCTCTCCCCTCGCTGCCCCTCACACCCGCAGAGCCGCAGCGAACGCGGGCCCAGCTCCAATGACCGCCTCTCAAGGGGAGGTTCCGGTGCTCAGAGTAGACACTCCCGCACTCCCGGGGCCCCTGGGCGCCCGTGGGTGTCCTCGTGCCCCTGCGCATGTCCAGTTGCTGTGCCACGCAAGTGCTGTGTTCCTGAAAGGTGGGTCACGTAAACTGTAGCCTTCTGGGCCTGGCCCAGACCCACCAGACAAATGCTCGAGGCAGAGCCCGGGGATCTGCATTCCAGCCAGCACCTCCTTTAACTTTTAGATGCATCTGGAGAACTCGGTGGAAGACCCTCTATAGGAGTAAGACCCCTGGAGGAATGCATTGCTTAAGCCTGAGTAGGAGGAGCTTAATTCGTGTTCCGGAACCTTCTAAAGAAGTGTCGTCCCCTTGAGACTGAAACCAGCCACCCCCAAGAGGGACACAGGATCTCTCTTAGACCCTAATGCGGGCATGCGCGCACAGACACACACACACACACACACACACACACACACAATCACTTACAAGGAAGTAAAGAAAGGCTGGCAAGTCTGGTACTGCTTTGCTGGTTGTGGGCTGCTTTTCACCTTGGAGCGGGTGGGCTGGTTGACTACCGTCAAAGCTGCTTTAAAGCAATACGAGGGTACTTCTAAAGGCCCACGGGAGGGGCCAGCACTGTGGTGCTGCAAGTTAAGCCCCTGCCCGCAGGGCCGGCATCCTGTGTGAGCACCAGTTTAAGTCCCGCCTGCTCCACTGTCGAGCCAGCTCCCTGCTAATGCGCCTGGGAAAGAAGCAGAGGATGGCGCAAAACTTGGGCCCCTGCCACCCAAGTGGGAGACCCAGACGGAGTTCCTGGCTCCTGGCTCCTGGCTCCAGCCTGGCCCCAGCTCCTGCCGTTGAGGCCATTTGGGGAATGAACCAGTGGATGGAAAATTTCTCTTTCTTTCAAATAAAATAAATCTTAAAAAAAAAAAAGAAAAAAAGCCCCTGGAAAATGCCTGTTGTGATGCCCCAGCAACAAGGGTTCAGTGACTGTCCGTGTAGCACCTTCCACCTTCACCATAAGGTTAAGTGAGCCTTCCTCTTCATGCACTACAAGGGAAAAAACTCTCATCTTTCAGTATTGCTATTTTTAAATTTTCAGAATCTATTTTCATTTTATTTAAAAGAGAGAGAGAGAAAGAGACAGATGGAGAGAGATCTTCTAGCCACTGTTCCACTCAAATGCCCACAGCAGCCCAGGCTGGACCAGGCTGAAGAGCTGAGTGTGGGTCTCCCACGTGGCGGCAGGATCCAGGCATTTGAGCGAGCCATCATCTGCTGCCTTGTCCAGTGTGCATTAGCAGGAAGCTGGTTTGGAAGCAGAGCCAGGACTTGAACCCAGGGACTCCAGTGTGGGTTGTGGGTGTCCCAAGAGGTGACTTAACTGCAGCGCCAAATGTACACCTCTAGTTTTTTATTTTTAAGATTGCTTTGTGTCTTGTTTTTTTTTTTTTTTTTTTTTTTTTTAAGATTTATTTATTTATTTATTTGAAAGTCAGAGTTACACAGAGAGGAGAGGCAGAAAGAGAGAAGTCCTCCATCCGATGGGTCACTCCCCAATTGGCTGCAACTGCCAGAGCTGCACCGATCTGAAGCCAGGAGCCAGGAGCTTCTTCCGGGTCTCCCATGCGGATGTAGGGGCCCAAGGACTTGGGCCATCCTCCACTGCTTTTCCAGGCCATAGCAGAGAGCTGGATCAGAAGTGGAGCATCCAAGACTAGAACTGGCGCCCATATGGTATGCCGGCGCTTCAGGCCAGGGTGTTAACCCACTGTGCCACAGCGCCGGCCCCTTGTGCCTTGTTTTAAAAATGATTACCAATGCACAGTGTAAAGCAGTCAAACCAGGCAAGTAGCCTATTTCCCAGTCCTTTCTTTGTGTGTGGAGGCTACCAGCTACCTTTTAATTCCTTTTTCCACAAACTCTTTGAAGAGCCTGTACAGTGCACCGATAGCGGTCAGGGTCATCCTGGTGGGGATTCTGAGGGCCCAACCTTCCCCTCGGTGATCCCCCAGCCTGTTTGATTTCCTGCGGAGGAAGGGATTTCAGCTTCGCCCGGGCGGGCTGCCTCGTCGGAGCTCCTCCCTGGCCCTCTTTAGGGGCTCTGGGCCTCCTGGGGTTTAGCTTCCATGGGGCAGCGCCATGGATCTGTGCACACCTCCTCATTGTCTTGAGACAGAGCCGTATCAGCCTGGGGGTCTGCCTGCAGCCGTGCTTCCTTGGGACAGGACCCCCCCCCCCTCCCAAGGCCTGTAATGACCCATACCACCCAGAGTTCAGTTTGGGAGTTTTAGTTCAAGAAAACTTCTGGTTGCTTCTCAGTGTGGCAGGAGCTTTGAGGGAGAGATGTGGCACGCAGTGCAGATGGGGTCTGGGAGCTAAGACATGCACTGAGACTGCGGATGGGGAGAGGGGATTAAGGGGCACCAGGAGTCCACTGACAGAGTGGACTAGAGTTTTTGGTAAAGGTGAGGTAGGGCTTGGAGCCAGGATTTCAGAAAAAGCATCTCCCGGGCTTAGTCTGGAGGCCCAGAGAAGGTGAAATCTTTCTTTCAAAGCAACTTAGCTGAGAAACAATTTCTAAAAAGAAAGTGATTGGGGCCGGCGCTGTGGCATCGCGGGTAAAGCCTTGGCCTGTCGTGCCAGCATCCCATATGGGTGCCAGTTTAAGTCTCAGCTGCTCCACTTCCGATCCAGCTCTGGGAAAGCAGCAGAAGGTGGCCCAAGTCTTTGGGTCCCTGCACCTTTGTGGGAGACCCCGAAGAAGCTCCCGGCTCCTGGTTTCAGATTGGCACAGCTCCGGCTGTTGCAGCCAGCTGGGTAGTGAACCAGCAGATGGAAGCCCTCTCTCTCTCTCTCTCTCTCTCTCTCTCTCTCTCTGCCTTTCCTTCTCTCTGTGTAACTTTGACTTTCACATAAATAAATAAATCTTCAAAAAAGAAAGAAAAGTGATTGAGGGTGGGCACGTAGCTGTAGCAGCCAAGGTGCCAGCTGGAGGCCTGTGTCCCGTGTCAGAGTGCCTCGTCCAGAGTCCTGGCTCCGCTCCCGATTCCAGCTGCCTGCCGGGGTGCACCCTGGGAGGCAGCAGGTGATGGCTCACGTACTTGGGTCCCTGCCACCCATGTGGGAGACACGGATGGAGTTTGCCCAGCCTCAGCTGTTAAGGCCATTTGGAAAGTGAACCTGCAAATGGGAGCTCTCTGTCTCTTTCTTTCCTTTTCTTTTTTTTCCTTTTAAATAAAGGAATAAGTAAACAAATAAATGTATGTTTTTAAAACAGTGATCCAAGGAAGTTTCTAATGGAACCAGTAAATGCCCTTATTTCTAAAGGTGTGGCAGATTGGGGGGCTAGTGTCATGGCTCTTGATGTAGCAAAGCCTTGAAAATGTTCGTATCCTTGTTTAAGTGATTCTACCCCCACCCCATTATCACGTTCTAAGGAAACTTCCAGCAAAATAAAGACGCACTTACAAATGCTCTCCGGGCCCTTTCCACGGGGCCAGCGCTGGGGGAGGAACGCGCTCCTCATCGAACTGTAGGGGAGGAATTTAACCAGCCATCATGATTCATCCTGGTGGAATAATTCTACAGTCTAATTTAACAAGGATGATCAGGAAGACTGTGCAGGAGCAGAATATCCAGTAGGCTGTTGGAAGTAGGAAAATTACTAATTAGAGTGGTCCCTCCACCCAGGCTTTCCCCATTCCCTGATTTCAGTTAGCATGGCCAACCACCGTCTAATAATATGAACGGAAAATTCCAGAAAGAAACAATTCAATTCAATTTTATTTTATTTTTAAAGATTTATTTAGTTATTTGAAAGGCAGAATTAGAGAGAGAGAGAGAGAGAGAGAGAGAGAGAGAGAGAGAGAGAATTCTCCATCTGCTGCTTCACTCCCCAAACGGTCACAACAGTAGGGGCTGGGCCAGGCCGAAGCCAGGAGCCTGGAACTCCATCTGGGTCTCCCACGTGGGTGCCAGGGGCCCAAGCACTTGGGCCAGCCTCAGCCTCCGCTGTTTTCCCAGGAGTATTAACAGGGAGATGGATAGGAAGTGAACCAGGGGGTGGACGATCTTTCCTTCTCTCCCTATCTGTCTGTAACTCTGACTTCCAAGTAAATAAATAAGTAAATTTTTTTTAAGATGGGGTAGCATTACGTTTGGTATATGCATGTAGGAGAAGCAGCATATGTGGGCTTGGTACTCTCTGGTTTCAGGTGTCCACTGGGGGATCTTGGGAAATGTCCCCTGTGAGTAGGCAAATGATGGTGGTATGGACATGACTATTAGTTACAGCTGTGAAAGTAGTGTAAATGAGCCAGGTAATATGCAGAACTGAACATGGCTATGTTACAGTTACAGGATTAAATACTTCTTAAGGCCGGCGCCACGGCTCACTAGGTTAATCCTCCACCTAGCGGCGCCAGTACCCTGGGTTATAGTCCCAGTTGAGGCGCCAGATTCTGTCCTGGTTGCTCCTCTTCCAGGCCAGCTCTCTGCTGTGGCCTGGGAGTGCAGTGGAGGATGGCCCAGGTCCTTGGGCCCTGCACCTGCATGGGAGACCAGGAGGAAGCACCTGGCTCCTGGCTTTGGATCGGCACAGTGTGCCGGCCGTAGCAGTCATTTGGGGGGGTGAACCAACAGAAGGAAGACCTTTCTCTCTGTCTCTCTCTCTCACTGTCTAACTCTGCCTGTCAAATAAATAAATAAATAAATACTTCTTAAAGAGTATTGGAATTTCATAGCAGGGAGCTGGCGTTGTAGCATCCCATATTGCAGCGCTGGTTTGAGCCCTGACTGCTCTGCTTGTCATCCCTGCTCCTGGCACCTGAAGAGGTGGTAGGTGATGGCCCATGTACCTCACCCCTGCCACCCATGTGGGAGACCCAGATGCAGTTCCTGGCTCCTGGCTTCAGCCTGGTCCAGCCATGGTTGTTGCGGCCCTTTGGGGAGTAAACCAGCCAGTGAAAGATCTCTCTCTCTTTTGCTCTTTCAAATAAATCAACAGAAATAAATACATCCTTTCAAAAAGTCATAGCAACATGGAAGATGTCTATCTGCAACATCATCTTGGTGAGATTTAAGCATCGGATCTCAGCACTTCCAGGGTGTGCTGTGTTGGCCGCTGGGCTGTGCGGAGCACACTTGGGGTCTAAGACGTGGGCCCCTGAGCCTGAGTCCAGGTGTGTCTTTAAGCTGGGTGCACAGTGAGGTGAGGGGTGGTAGGCGGGGTGGGAGGTGGGTGGCGGGACACGGGCCTTGGGCCTCTGGGGTTGGAAGGAGCTGTGGGACAGGGAGAGCTGTCAGGACGACACAGCAGCCAGTGCGGCATGGGGGTCTGGGTCCTGTAAGGTGGATCCTGTTCAGATCATCACAGCCATGAGAGGCCAGAGGATAGAGAGGTGCCTGCCCCTCACCCTGGAAGTCCAGGCCTCTCCTGAGTCCCCTGGGACACGAGCAGGGCGTGGGTCCAGCTCCCTGCAGACAAGCTGTGGTCCAGGGGGCAGCCGTGTGCATGCCAGCCCCAGGGACACTGTATCCCTGAGCCCCCCACCCCTGCTGTCTTGGTCCCTGTGGGCTGATGGGGATGCTGCTGGTGGAAGATGGGCCTTCGTTCTTCCTCTTCCTCCGTGGCTTCTCCTTTCAAGTGTGTCCCCGCCCTGCACGGGTGCCAGGCGCTCCTGGGGTGGGGGGAGGGGGAGGCCAGCCACACTTTCCCTTTGGGGCACTTTGACACTTTGTTTAAGCAGGGACGTGATTGAGAGTGTGAGAGGGTGAGAACCGGAGGCTCTGGCTCTTTAAGGCCCGGCCTTCCAGTGGCTTTTGGCAGAGGAAATACTGAACGTTTAATTTTAGGGCCAAGAAGAGGGGTGGGGGGAGAGTCTCCATTGCATCTGGTTTGTGTTAAGCCCTTGCCTTCAGAGAAAGGCTGTGTTTATGGTTAAAATCCGGCGGAGCTGGGGAGGGGGCGCGTGTTGGGGGGGTGGAGGTCACTGATGTCCCGCCTCTGGGCAGTTGCGGCACAGGGACGGCGCGCGAGCTGCCCTCTTGTCCCTGCAGCCCGGGACCCTGGGAGCCTGGTGCTCCCAGCTTAAGGAAGACAGCCACGTTCATTTTATCCCCGAAGTCAGAGCGAGACGTCCGCCTTTAGACAGCCCCCAGCAGCTGGCCTTGGGCAGACAAGAGCTACGACGTCCCTGGCGTCTCCGAGCTCCCCGGAGTTGGCCATCGGTCAGCTGGGCCTGGCTGTAGTCTGCAGGGTCCGGGCTGGGGCCCTCCCTCACTGATCCTGGACGGAGAGGTTGAGTCTAGACGGTCAGAGCTGCAGGTCCCCAGTCCCTGCTGCCAGACACAGAGCGGGAGCTCCTCCAGGGCCGGGACAGACTCTGGTTCTCTGCTCTTCCCCTAGCGCCATGTGGCTCCCCTCTCTATGCCCCTGTCCCTCGCAGGGCCGGCCTGGGGACAGCGGCGAGGGTGGTCTCCCTCACAGGGCCGGCCTGGGGACAGTGGCGAGGGTGGGAGACCCTGAAGCTCAGCGGAGGTGTTCGTAAGGCTGCCGGTACAGCGAAGGCTGGCCTTGCCCACTGTTCCCATTGCTAGCGAGGTGCCTGGCGCACCCGCAAAAGTGGGGCGTTTCTGAGATGAAAGGGGACTTAGCAAATGTCCCAGCCCCTCGCTGAGCCTGCTACACTGCGGAGCCTCCAGGCGTCCTGTAGACTTCTGCTGGGGGTGGAGGTAGGAAGGAAGGCCTGTCCCTCCCGCCCCACCCGGTGCCTCTCTCCTCCTCCTGAGTGAGCCCCTTGCCTCTGGCATCTTCTCCCCCTGTTGCAGAGGGTGATGGGAGGCGTAGCCAGTGCAGTCTGTGTGAGAAACCCGGGCCTCTGGGGTTGGGCCAAGTCATGCCTTGTGCTTTCCTAGAAAGGGAAAAGCCAGCAGGCCGGCCTGCTTCCTTCCGGGGACACCAAAGCTGAGTCACCTTGGAGTCAGGGCCTGGGAGGGGCCCCCAGCCAGCTGTCGCCTGTGGCCATGAGGATCACTTCCCTCCTGTGTTTCCTGGAGGGCCAGGGCCCCACCCAGAGTCTGCCTTGGGTGGGGTGGGGTCTCATCCTCTGCAAGGCAGGCTGGCAGGGGGGCAGGGGAGGCGCGTGCACTCAGCACCCGTGGGAGGCAGGATTTGCAGTGCGTGTGGTTTACAAGCCTTCAGTGTCTGTTTTGTTTTGCCTTAAAAATGAGACCTGTTTATGGCAAAATGAAAACAGCTGTCCATAGAGAATTCTTTGATGCCACAGATAGGATTTTAATGTCTGACTTTAATATATATGTATATATAATGTGTATATATGTAGTATATACATGTATGTGTATGTATGATGTATATGATATAATTAACAATTTTTATGTATTATTTATTAGAGAGAGAGAGAGAGAGAGAGATCTCCTACACTCTGGTTCACTCCCTAAATGCCTACAATAGCCAGGGTTGGGCTAAGCTGACACCAGGGGCCTAGAACCTCATCTGGGTTTCCCACACGCGTGGCAGGGACCCGACTACTTGAGCTGTCATCCGCTGCTCCCAGGGCGGGAAGCTGCAATTGAAGAGGAACTGGGACTCAAACCCAGGCCCTCTGGTGTGGGGTGTGGCCCTGAACAACTGTCCCGAGCGCCCAGCACACGTTAAGCGTTAGTGAGTTCAGGGGCAGTAAGCACAGTGATGGGCTGTGCAGCCATCACCACCGTCCACCTCCAGAACACCTCCTCTTGCAAAGCTGGCTCTCTGTACCCACCAAACGCTTTTCCGTTTCCCCAGCCCTGGCGGCCACCAGGCCTCCCTCCTGGCTGTCTGATCTTGGCTGCTGTCATGTGAGTGGAAGCAACCCTGGCTTGTTTCTGTGAGTGACTGCTTGCACGTGGCCTGTCTTCATCATGATCCGTGTGGCGGCATGTGTCGGATCGCCTGCCTTTTTGAGGCTGGGTAATATTCCATCGTCCGTCTCACCACGCTGGGTGTATCTGCTCCTCTCTTGGTAGACACTTGGTTGGCCTGTGTCCTTTGGCTACTGTGAAAAGGGATGTGCCAGTACCTGTTGTAGGCCTGCATTCCATTCTTTTGTGTCTGCACGCAGAAGTGGGCTTGCTGGATTTTATGTTGTGCTGATGGTGCCGCGCCCTGCAGGCACTTTGAGCCCCCTGAGGCGGGAGTGGCAGGAAAGCTATGCCTTGCGTGCTACCCCCCATCCCCTCACCCTCCTGCTCCCCTGGCCAGGGCTGCCTCAGCAGCTGTCTGCAGAGGCCAGCTGTGTCCCCAAGAAGGCACCGTGTCCCATGCTGGCACGGCTCTGGGTGGGTGGGGGGAGTGTCTGGGACCACAGAGCTAATCAGAAATTCTTCCCAGAATCTTCTGGTGGTAAAGGACCTCTTTGGTCCGGGTCCCCATTCTCCCTCTTGATCTGCTTCAGCTTCCTGGGTGTCTTGGGGAGGGGTAGGGACCCCAGAGCTTGCTGGTTCCCCCCTCCCCAGCCTCCACACCCCTACTTCTCCCTGCCCGAGGTCGTTCCTCACCCCGAGGCTGCCCCAGAGGGCTAGTATATGATCCATTTCTGACCAGTGAGTTACAGAGCTTCATGCGAAACTTACTAGCTTCCTTTGGGGAACAGTTCTGGCTATTTCTTGCTAAGGGAACAGGACGCCTGCCATGGCCATGATTTTTGCTTTTGGTAAGTCTGCTAGCCAGCAGTCGGCCACTGTGCCTAGTGGGTATGGCACACGGATCTCTGCTCACGGATGCGGGCTGCACTCTGAGCCACGGTCCCGTGGCCGGCCGAGATCCACAAGTGGTGGCTGTGTGGGGGCTCGGTGCCACCAGGAGCGCCTACCTCTTGGGTGGTGTGTATTCTGCCAGAGGAGTTGCGTTCTTTCTTGGGGCCTGGTAGTGGCTGGTCTTGTCCTCTGTGCTCCTCCTGTTGAGCTAGTGAGAGCCGGAAAGCAGAAGGAAGCATTTGGGATCTGGGGTTAGGGAACTCCTGGCTTTGGGTCTGGGGCCTGCTCTTTGCAAGCTGTGGCACCTAACAGTCCTGTCCCCTCAGTTTTGCCATCTCTAAAATGGAGATCCCAACATCTGCCTCTTCATCCACTTGCTGTGAAGAGAGCGTGATCAGTGTGAGCTGTGTGGTAGGGAGCTGGCATTTAGCTTAGCAGTTATGAGCCCACGTCCTGTGTCAGAGTGCCTGGGTTTGAGTCCTAGCTCCGGCTCCTGACGCCAGCTTCCTGCCAATGTGCACCCTATGAAGGAGCAGCTGATGACTCAAGTCCTTGGGGTCTTGCTACCTGCGTGGGAGACTTTGATTGAGTTGCTGGCTCCTGGCTTTGGCACTGGCCTAGCCCCTGTCTTTGTAGGCATTTGGGCAATGAAACAACAGATAGGAGCTCTCTCTGGTTGTTTGGTCTGTATGTGTGTATGTGTCTCTCTCTACTTCTCAAATAAGTAAAATTTAAAACTAATAGAGTACCTCGTAAACAAGTATTCCTGGTGTCAGCTGTTGTGGCTGTGCCTTGCTCCTGAGCGGGCAAGGCCTGGGAGGGCCTCTAAATCCTTTCTCTGTCCCCCATAGGTCTGTGCAGGCCCAGCTCTCCCTAGAGAGGCCGAATGCCAGGAGGGAGGGGCTGGAGGCTGTCTGGGTGGTGGCGGCTTCCTCCCAAGGGAGATGGGAGCTGCTGGACTCTGGCGTGGGGCCAGCTGTGTGCCCTGAGCAGGGGTGACGGAGGGGAGAGGGGCTCCCGGGTACCTTGGACTTCCTTCCAGATGCGCTGCGTTCTCTGATCTCGGGCCCCTCTCCCTGCCAGACCATCATGGAGCCCCTCACTCTCACTGCAACATCAGGGTTTTTTTTTTCTTTTTCCTTTTTTTAAACTCAAAAGGCAGACAGAGATCTTCTATCTGTTGGGTTCCTCCTCAAATGCCCACAACAGCTGGGGTTGGGCCAGGCTGAAGCCAGGAGCCTGGAACTCCATCCAGGCCTCCCATATGGGTGGCAGGGGCCCAGTGAGTTGAGCCCTCACCGCTGCTTCCCAAGGTGAGGGAAGCTGGAGTCGGGAGCAGAGCCAGGACTGAAACCCAGGCGCTGTGGTATGGGAGGCGGTGTCCCAAGCGGCTCCTTAACCCCTGCACCCGGTGCCTGCCAGGACCTCATCTGAACCACAGTGTCTGCACCTGTAGGCACTCTGTGTGCAGGGCTGTTGGCACGATGGATATAAGGGGCCAGGTTGGTGACCCGGCCCTGGGGGCCACTCCTAGGCATGGAGCCGATGTTGTTACTTTGTATGTGAGGAGCCCTGCTTGCCTTCTCCAGGCGGAAGGTGAGGTGATACAGACTGTCTCTCTGCCTTTCTTGAGCCCTACGTTGCCCTGACTTGCCTGATGATAGGATTCAGCTGCAATGCTTGTTACTTGTTAAAATACCAGTGTGTGGGCCCCACCCCAGAACTCCCAAATCACAATGGCAGCTGTTGGGCTGGGGTCTCTATTGTCAACCATCAGGCCGGTTTGGGAAGTGCTGCTTCCTTAGACGGCTATCCCGGTGGCTCTATCATTTCCTTTTAACTGAACCCCCTGAAATGAGGCTGGTGTGACCCCACGTAAGGTACTGCCCCGAGGCCCGCAGCTGCCCGGCAGTAAGTGGAGCTAGAATTAGAACTCGGATCTCCCAGTGCTGGGCACCCATTGTGGCGGCAGACATTCCACTGGAGCATGGACATGGTGGGGGATGGAGAGAGATGGACCGATAGGAAGGAGGTCAGTTGCACAGGCTGATGGGAGACACAGAGACTGGCTAGGGGCCACAGGGTGGGTGTAGCACTGCCCTCCGCCCCCCACTGGGAAGCCTCCCCATGTGTGACTTCTGAAAACCAGAGCCACATGGGCCATGGGCTTCTTCCCACAACCACTGGCAATCAGTAGGTGTTACAGGTAGCCAGGCTGGGAAGGTATGGTTTTAGGTGGTGTGGGCCGGGTGGGCAGGGCCGGGACACCTTCCC
Organism: Oryctolagus cuniculus; assembly: GCF_964237555.1. Taxonomy (NCBI): domain Eukaryota; kingdom Metazoa; phylum Chordata; class Mammalia; order Lagomorpha; family Leporidae; genus Oryctolagus; species Oryctolagus cuniculus. Next base: position 14,821,765 of record NC_091451.1, on the reverse strand, counting down.
CGGGCTGTTGGTGAAGTCCTGGGGGCCTGTGGGTAGGTAGTGTCTGCTTCTCCCTTGCCCTCTTTCTGGTTGGCCTGGGGCACCTTCTAGAAATAGGACTGGGGCAGAGGACTTTGGCCCGTCTTGTAGCCGAGAGGAGCTGCTGCAGGTGTCTGGGCGGGGTGGGCGTGTGGGCTGGACAGCTGCGATGGCATCTCCACCTGTTTGTTCATCTTGTTGGCTCAGGCCTGAAACCTGGGTGTGGCCTCCGACCCCTCCCTCCCGCCGCTTGCCTGAGTCTCTCTCATACCCGCCTACTCGGCTCCAGCGCTGCCTGGTCTGAGCCGACTTTGTCTGGGGCCTGGAGCTTCTTTGCACAGGCTCCCCCCTGGGCTCTTGGCGCCTTCCTTGTCCGCCTCTGATCCATTCTTCCGGCTGCCCTCCAAGTCTCTCTCCAAGATGCAGGTGTCATGATGGGTTCACCCACACCCGATCCCACGCCCACCTCTCCATCCCTCATGAATTTATCTTAGCTGAAATCCAACCAGATGTCCTAAGTGGCGTTCACGGTGCTCAGGAGAAATTAACCTAACAGCCGGCAGGCACTGAGATGGCCAGTGGCCTGCTGACTCCTGCCCCAGCCCCACCCAGGGCCATTCTCCAGGTGTTTTGCGCAAGCCTTCTTCCCTTCTCTCTGGGACCATTGCTGATTGGTTCCCTCTGCTGGAGGGCAGGGGGCTCCACCCTCCTAGGTGCATCCAACCCCGCTGTAGGGCACACGCGGCCACCAGTTTGCACCTGTGTCCCGGTATAATTGTTCCTGGCGCCTCCTTGTATGTTTCAGTCGCCTGGTTTGGGTGGTAGATTCTATGGCTCCCCTCTGGCCCATTGGCAAGTTTTCATCCTCAGCCTGTGAGATTGACTTTCTTAGAGCAGTGATCAGACAGGACCAGGTCAGCACCCACTGGGGCCTTACGCCTCCCCGGGCTTTTGCTCTGTGCCTTGGAACTCACTGGTGGGATCTTGGCTCCCCGTTTGCCTCCCCCATCTCGACTTAGGGAGCGTGCCTTTGTGTGCCCCGCTGCCTCCAGTGCCTGACACCGAATCCGTGCTCCGTGAGAATTCGCTGGGTGAATGGGCCTGGCCGGCTGCAGCTGGTTGGCAAGGGGGCATCTGTGGGCTGCACGGAGGGCTGCTGCCAGGGGCCGGCCTGCGCCCCGACACGCCAGTGCCGCACACGCTGGCACCTGCACCAGCAGCTTGGCCGCCCCTTGCATTATTCATGTTCCCTCTCAACGGGCTTTGTGTTCTGCCTGCCGCCCTCAAGCTGAGACGCAGAGGAAAATAACCTGTCCTGCCCATTCTGCCTCCCTGGGGAGCAGGGAGGGGTCTCCTGTGGGGGTAGGGTGGTGCTCTCCCCATTCCAGGCCCGGGGACTGCCTGGGGACAACAGGCTCCCTATGGCCTTCCGGGGACTGGTACCCAACAGTTGGTAGAGCTGGGTGGTTGGTGCTGAACCCCTGATCTGAACAGAGGCCGAGAGGCTTGCCTAGAGAGGGACCCAGTTTGGACCCCAGTTCAAATCTCTATTCTGCCTTTTGCTGTGTGACCATGGGGAGGTTGCTTGCCATCTCTGACCCTCAATGTCAAGCTCCTTTAACAGGATTGTTGAGTGGGTTTGTTGAGGTGGTGCACGCCTCACTGAGTGTTGGTGATGGTGACAGTGAGAGTGCTCAGGGGTGGGGCTAACCGTGGGGCTGTAGTTCGTGGCCCACTCTCACCAGGTCCACGCAAGGCCACTATCTCAGAGCAGCGTGGGATCTGGTTCATCCCAGGAAGGGTGGGTTTGATTTCCGATTTTGCATGAGGGGGGCTCATGCCTCCAGTATGTGAGGGGTCAAGTTAGGGGCTGCAGCCTGCTGGACCCCGGGGCCCCCCTGGTCAAATCCTGGTCCTCTGAGGGAGTTCTCTGTGGCATCGGGTGGCCTGTAACTGTTAGCCTCTGTGCCAGAGAAGCCAAATGACCTCACTTTCAGGTGGCTTTTCCTTCTTTGGGGAAGGAATGTGTGGGCCACCCCTGTGAGTTGTGGCCCGCCGAGGCCTGTGTGCTGTCAGACCTCCCAGGGCCAGAGCTGGGGGGACCCAAGGGTGCTGAGGGGCAGGCCCTCGCTGGCCTCCTGGCCGAGGTGCCCCTGGGGAAGACCGGCCCCTTGTCATCTCAGCTAGGTTCTGGGCCACTGTTTGGTAGCTGAGCCAGCTCAGGGTAGCGCAGTTCCCTAAGGGTGTCAGGCGCCACAGCATGCCTGCCGTTGAGACTGGTTTCTTGCCACGGGCTAAATGGATTGGAATAACAAAAGGACGACAAATCTTTCTTTGTTGTTTTATTAATTTTTGTTTATTTGAAAGAGGGACAGGTAGAGAGAGAGAGAGAGAGGTAGAGAGAGAGAGGGAGAGAGAGATTCCATCCAAATGCCTGCATCAGCTGAGGCTGGGCCAAGCTGCAGCCAAGAGCCCGGAGCCTGTAGCTGCATCTCTCCCACATGAGTGACAGGGACCCGAGTACTTGAACTACTGCCGGCTGCACATTAGCAGGAAGCTGGAGCCGGAAGTGAGCCAGGACTCGAACCCCAGGCATCCTTATGTGGGATGTATGTGTGTGTCCCAAGCAGTGTCTTAAGCGCTCATCATCATGTCCAGGACAACACATCTTGCTATAAGGGGCTTGGTGGGGATCTGGAACACTTTATTGTTTTTTTGTTTTTTTGTTTTGTTTTTGTTTTTTTTTTTTTCTCTGAACAGCAGCTTTCTAGAGATGTAACTCACATACAGCGTACAATTCACCCTCTTAAAGTGTACAACTTACTGGCTTTTAGGTGTCTCTGAACATTTTTATTAACTCCAAAAACGTCCTGTGCCCTTGGCCATTGCCCTTCTGCCCCGTCCCCTGCCCTCCCCCCAGCCCTAAGTAAGCCCTCCTCGGCTTTCTGGCTCTGTAGCTGTGTCTGTGTTTTTGTTTTTGTTTTTGTTTTTTGACAGGCAGAGTTAGACAGTGAGAGAGAGAGACAGAGAGAAAGGTCTTCCTTTACCGTTGGTTCACCCCCCAATGGCCACTGCGGCCGGTGCACCGCGCTGATCTGATGGCAGGAGCCAGGTGCTTCTCCTGGTCTCCCATGGGGTGCAGGACCCAAGCACTTGGGCCATCCTCCACTGCACTCCCTGGCCACAGCAGAGAGCTGGACTGGAAGAGGAGCGACCGGGACAGAATCCGGCGCCCCGACCGGGTCTAGAACCCGGGGTGCCAGCGCCGCAGACGGAGGATTAGCCTAGTGAGCCGCGGCGCCGGCCTGTGTCTGGTTTTTTAACATGTGGAGAGCGTCATCTCTGCACGTGTGGCCCTGGACTGGGCCTCTTGCACGAGCTTGCTAACCCGCCTTGCAGCAACCCTAAGGAACAGAAACTCGATTCTGACTTCATTGTGCTGACGCGGGTGCCGAGGGATGGTGAGGCCAAGCCACGGGCCGGGGCGAGGAGGCCGACACTGGCAGTACCTGCTGGTGGCCAGGCAGCGGCGGCGGGCTCTGGGGTCCGGGGAGCAGTGAGGCTGTGAATGGTGGCAGATTGGTGGGGGCAGTGGACTTTCAGGGGCCTGTCTCAGGCATGACCTAGAGCAAGCTGGTAGCACAGGACAGAGAGATGCACTGAGCTCACAGCTTGCAGGCCGAAAGTCCCAGCGGCACAGGGCGGGCTCTGGCTGAGGGTGGGTGGCAGAGTGTGTGCAGGAGGACACCCCCGCACCCCTCAACCAAGTCCCTGGCAGGCCAGGAAACAGAAGAATGACACAGGCCTTCTTGGGGGTTTCTCACAACCTTCTCCTAAGAACCACCTTTAGAGGGTGTGTCCCTAAGCCCCGCCCCCCGCAAGGCCCCGCCTCCTGTACATCAACATCCCATTGTGTTTCCACCCCTCTTAGTACCATTCACGGTGACTGTGGGGTTTGAAATCCTGCTTAAGTCCTGGGGCCAAATCGTAGTCAACCCATAGCAAGGACAGATCTTGCTTCTACGTTGGGGTCATGAAGTTTTGTCTTAGTTCAAACTTTTATTTACTTATTTGGGGATCAGGCAGACAGACAGATCTCCCATCCACTAGTTCACTCCCTAAATGCCCTCAGTGGCTGGGAGTGGGTGGCAGGAACCCAGCTGTTTGAACCCTCGCCTGCTCTCTCCCAGGGTCTGCATTAGTGGGAAGCTGCAGCCAGGAGTCAGAGCCAGGAACTGAACTGAGATTCTCTGATGTGGGATGTGGGTGTCTTAGCAACAAGGATAGATGCTCTCCTAGGAGCCCCCTGGGCCAGGCTGGAAGACACCGATCCCTCAGGCCGTGATCTGCCTACCCAGAGCCTTGGTAGGGAGGCCACCCCAGGGCCTCATGGTGGGTGGGCCTCGGAGCCGCTCCCAGTGGGGTGTGCTCATCAGGCCAGTCTCCCCAGATGAGCCGTTGGCCCCTCACTCCTTGGCCCTGGCGACCCTCTGGGTGTGTCTGGGCTGTGAGTCCCGAAATGGGTTGTGGGTGGGCAGGCAATGCAGTGCCCGCTCTCCCTGCCCGCTTCTTGGGCCCGGCCAGAGGCTGGTCCACAGCACTCTGCATCACCGGGCCTTTCTCGCCAGCGCCAGAGCTCGGTGGACCGTCCACTCGGCTGAAACTGCAGGCCTGGGAGGGAGCAGGTGCGCGGCGGATTCTGCCGGGCCTCTTGCCGGCTCACGTGCTGCCGTTGTCCTGATCCTGACTGCAGCCCCCCAGAGTGGCGATGGTTCTCCCCATTCATCAGGTGAAGCTCGTGAGGTCACACAGCCAGAGCGAGGCCGGCTGGGTTCCCGGGTCTCAGGCGTCGGCTGTGGACACTGCATGGGCCTAAGCCTTCCAGGATGGAAGGTCTCATCGGGTCCTCTCTTGCCGCTCGGAATTCTCGTCATCCCCATATTATAGATGGGGGTGTTGAGGATTTGAACCCTGTCCAGGGGGAGGGGTCTGATTCGAGATGTGTGGAATCTGAGCTAAAGCCCGGCTCCCGGAGGCTGAAGCCCCTCTGCTTGCACTCGGAGTCCCGGGGTCCCCAGCACCCTCGTGTGCCCAGGTAGCTGTCAGCATTGTCAGCAGCCACACGCGGGTGGGTGGAAAGTCAGTCGATCTGGGGGGAGAGGTTCTGGAAGATTCTGCCTTTTTGTGCGCGAAGTAGACCAGCTGACGGCTGGCTCTGGGAGGCTGGCACCAGCCGCTGATAAGTTAACCAGATACTCCTGTTTACGTGACCAGAACACCGGACGGCTGAGATCACTTGTGGGCAGGTCTTTGCTTAGACAAACCAGCCAGGGCTCACGCCCCGGCCAGGCTGGCCCGAGGGAGCGAGCACGCTCCTGGCTTGCTCCACAGTGACCTCCCTGTCGTCAGCGGATGTGGCTGAGCGCTCAGCCTGGCTCACCCGTGCCGGCCCTGCATGGCCAACCCAGCAAGGAAGTGGGAGTGCGCTGGGTCTGTCCTAGTTGCTGTGGTCCAGGGAAGGGGACACCCCTGAAAGAGACGGTGCCTTGGGGCGGGGGTTTTCTGGGGCCACACGGCCCTCTGTCATTCCCCACAGGGAGGCGCTTGCGGGCTCAGCGTGGGGATTGTGTGTCCAGTTGCTGGTTTAGCCTCTTGTCCCTGATTATGACTTTCTTTATAGTATGTTTCACGGATAAAGCTCTTTAAAGTCCTTTGGAGTTCTTTCTCTAGGTGTTTCAATGGATGGGCTAAGGTTTTCCATCTTCATCTGTTTCTTGTCTTTTATTTTGGGAACATCTTTCCACCCACCCCAACATACAAGCACTGCCCCACCAGCCCCACCCTCATTAATAGTCCCAGAGATACGGAAGTGCTCTGTGTCGCATCCCAGAGGCCTGAGCTAACAGTGACGCTTACCACCGCCAGACACACCTTCTTTATGTTTGCATAGAACACAAAATGCAAAAGAAGCAGCAGGGGGTTCTGTGACAGACACGTGCCCCTCCCTGCCGGAGGCACCTCTGTCCCCGGATCCCGTGTGTCCTCCTGGGATGTGCTGGCACCAAGCTTTTAGGGCCGGTCTAGCAAACTGATCCCCAGGACGTGCTGGTGGGAGGCTCAGGAGCCAGCACACTTGACGCTGAAACCCTGACCGTGCTCTGAGTCCCCGGGCTGAGGCTGTCCCTGTGACATTTATCCACTGCCTTTGCAGCAACTGGAATAAACACCACCCAGGGACAAAGGCTGTTGCCGGCTGTTCTTTCTGGGGAGTTGTTTAATTAGGCACGTCACAAGGGGTCTTGAGAAAGTTCTTGGAAAGTGCAAAATTTCAAAACAAAAAAAATCAACAGTGGACTTCAACCTTTTTTGCATCTTTTCATTCCACTTTCCATGCACTTGTAGAAGTACCCACATAGACCAGAAAAGTTGCTGGGGGCAGGTGTTTGGTGCTGTGGTTAAGCCGCTACTGGGGATGTTTGCATTCGATATCAGAGTGCCTGGGTTCGAGCCCCAGCTCTGCTTCTGATCCAGCTTCCTGCTAGTGTGCACGCTGGGAGGCAGCAGGCCATGGCCCAAATGCCACCCATGTCGGGGAGTTCCCGGCTCTCAGCACTGGCCTGGTCCAGCCCTGGCTGTTGTGGAGTGAACCAAAAGATGGGAGATCTCTCTGCCTTTCAAGTAAATTTTAAAATAAATAAATGTTTAAAAAAATAGAAAAAAAAAAAACACAAAGGTGCTAGGTGCCAGCCTCGAAAGTATGAAGGACTGTTGATTTTACAGAGCTGGGAGGGGCGGAGGTGGCTGGCTGGAGGCGACCCGCTGGGCTCTGGGCACAGCCAGGGCAGGGCCCAGCCTTCCTGGCCCCTGGTGTCCTCAGCCCCAGGAGAGGGCGGATGTGCCGGCAGAGGCGTGGTCGCCATGTGAGACAGGGACCTGGTGGCCTCCCTGTGCCGCCACCCGTTTGGCTGCAGGCGGTGTTCTTGTTTAGCCCACTGTGTGCTGGAGAGAGAAGCACCTTTGTCTGTGGAGGCTTCTCTGGTGAGTTCAGCCAGGAGTGACACTGGAGTGCTCAGAAGGCGGCCAGCACCACAAAGGGGAGCCGGAGAAGGGGGCAACGGTGTGGCGCAGGCGCCCCGTACTGCAGAGCTGGTTCCAGTCCCAGCTGCTCTGCTTCCCACCCAGCTCCCGGCTAATGAACCTGGGAGGCAGCAGAGGACGGCCCAAGTGCTTGGGCCCCTGCCACCCGCATGGCAGTCCAGGATAGATGGAGTTCCTGGCTCTTGGTTTTGACCTGGATCCGCCCTGGCTGTTACGGTCATTTGGGGGCTCAACCAGCGGATGGGAGGTACTTTCTCCCTCTCTGTCATTCTGCCTTTCATAGAAATCTTAAAAAAAAAAAAAAAAAAAAAAAAAAAGCCAAACAAAAAGCATTTATAGACAACTGGGCAAGGAGAGCCGCGAGAGGTCAGGCCCTGTTCAGTGACCGGAACTCACAGCCCCCTCTTGACGCATTTTGCTTTGAGTCATTTTGTTGTGCTCACCTAGCTTGAAACCTGCGGTACATGCCAGTGTGTTTCCTGTTTTTTTTTTTTTTTTTTTTCTTTTTTGGTTAATTAAATGTATACTTTTCCCAGTTTCAGAACCCAGAATTTTGGCCATGTAATTTTCCGTATAAAGTGGACAAACCATAATTAACTTATACTGTATTAATCCGATTTGGGGATTTTGCAAACAATGCTGGCCAGAATGCTTCCGCGCTCACAGCCTTTCCTTGATCTGGCGTGCTGTTTACCCAGGTCAGAGTCCCGGGGTCGGGCAGCAGGTGTGTGCCGTGTTAGTTCACTCCCGCTCTTGTGCAGAACTGGACGGAGGCAGCCCGCTTTGTCATCGAGCCCCACTAGCAGCGGGAATTAGCAGAAGCTTACTTTGCAATGGAACAAGCTCCTTTGTTTTAATCCACAGGCCGTGGTGGTGTGTGCCCGCAGCCCGTCTAACTGTAGTCCCTTGTGATCCGTATGAGAGACTTGCAAAAGTGTGTGAAAAATGGAGTTAAAAGATGAGCTTCATTTGTTGCCAAAAAAAAAAAAAATTGAAATTCATGCCTATAAGGGATCTTCAAAAAGTTCACAAAAGGGCCAGGCACTGGGGTTAAGCCACCTCTTCCAATCCAGCTCCCTGCTGATGCACCTGGGAGGCAGCAGGTGATGGCTCATGTTCTTGGGCCCCTGCACCTGCATGGGAGACCCAGAGGAGGCTCCTGGCTCCTGACTTTCGCCTGGCCCAGCCCCAGCTGTCGTGGGCGCTTGGGGCAATGAACCCGAGGATGGAAGAACTCCCCCTCCTCTCGCTCTTGCTCTGCCTTTCAAATAAACAGCAACATTTTTTAAAGTTCATGCAGAATATGTATTCTGAGAACACGATGCATGGATTTCACAATGTTTTGCACCAAAATAAACTTCTCCCTTAATCTGTTCATGAACTCTTCGAAGTGCCCTCCCAGTGGGTATCTGGCAGGCCCAGCGGAGAGCAGCTCCTGTCACTCCTCCCAGGAAGCCCCTTTGGCTCTTGTGACCGATTCCAGATGGCTGCTGCTGCTGCTGCCGGCCTGGCGGGAGTGTTAGTGTGGTAGGCACGAGGGTCTGAGTCCTGGGTATGTGTTTAACCCCCCATGCGTTACTGTGCCTGCTTTTTTTTTTTTTTTCTAAGATTTACTTATTTATTTGAAAGTCATAGTTACACAGAGAGAAAAGGAGAGACAGATATATAGAGAGAGAGAGAGAGAGAGAGGTTTTCCATCTGCTGGTTCACTCCCAAATTGGCTGTAACAGCCGGAGCTGTGCCCATCTGAAGCCAGGAGCCAGGAGTCTCTTTCCATTTTACCACGCGGGTACAGGGGCCCAAAGATTTGGGCCATCTTCCACTGCTTTCCCAGGCCCTAGTATGGATCGGAAATGGAGCAGCAGGGTCTTGAACCGGCGCCCAGTACTTTAGGTGAGGGCGTTAACCCACCGTGCTACAGCGCCAGCCCCTGTGCCTGCCTTCTTTCGTGAAGAGTCTTAGAGAAAGATGTCAAGGTTGCCACTGTAGATTCAGAGCCCCGATGAGTCTTATTGCAGACTTAGCCTCCAACATCTTGTTGGGGTACCTGTGGGTGTCTTGCTTTTTACATTGTAGCAACCTTTAAACCTGGGTGATTTCACAGAGAGGTTGGGATTTCTGGCCTCTCTTCATTGGCTCTCTGGCAGTGAGGACCCATGTCCCCAGCTGGAGGAGAGGAGAGGTGGCGTCTGGCACTTGCCACCTCCTGCCCAGATGCTGAGCTGTCTTCCAGCTGCCCTTCATCAGCTCATTTGTACACTTGCATGTAGGAGGGTACTTCAGAAACTTTGTAGGAAAATGGAATTCAAAAATGAACTTATTTTGGTGCTAAAAATTTTTGAGATCTGTGCATAGTTTTTTCATAATAGACATTTTCCATGAACATTTTGAAAACTGTATATGTGTGGATTTCCAAATTTTTGAGCAACAAAATAAACTTGCCTTTTAATCCTATTTTTCATGAACCTCTTGAAGTGTGCTTGTTTCTCTAGCATTGTGGTCTCCTGGGTGGAAACACAAAGGCTATTCCAGGAGGGCTACTGCTTTGAGAAAAATGCTAACTTGCCCTGCCTTTTTCTACTTGGTTTCTTTTGCTTGTTATGTAACCTGTTTGTGCTTTGGTTTCCACATCAGTAAAATGAGGTGAATAATGGTAGAACCTGTCTCATGGTGTCATTGTGAAGATGGAATGAGTTGAAGGAGGCTAAAGAGAGAGGGCCTAGCACACAGAAAGTGCCCAGTGAATGCCAGCTACTGTTCTTATCATCAATTATGGCATATGTGTTTATTGTTGTTAGTTATGGCGTATGTGTTTGTCTCCTGTAGACCAGGTTCTGCACTTGGTAATGACTTTTCATTGTCACATATTGGGGTGGGGATTGTTAGTAGCATCTAGTGGGTCAGACCCAGGGAGGCTGCTAAACATCCTATGATGCTGCAGCATCCCTACCAAGGAACTTTCTTTTTTTTCTTTTCTTTTCTTTTCTCTTCTCTTCTTTTCTTTTTTTTTTTACAGGCAGAGTGGACAGTGAGAGAGAGACAGAGAGAAAGGTCTTCCTTTGCCGTTGGTTCACCCTCCAATGGCTGCTGCGGCAGGTGCACCAGGCTGATCCGAAGCTGGGAGCCAGGTGCTTATCCTGGTCTCCCATGTGGGTACAGGGCCCAAGCACTTGGGCCATCCTCCACTGCCCTCCCGGGCCATAGCAGAGAGCTGGCCTGGAAGAGGGGCAACCGGGACAGAATCCGGTGCCCTGACCAGGACTAGAACCCAGTGTGCCAGTGCCTCAGGTGGAGGATTAGCCTATTGAGCTGCGGCGCCGGCCTGAACTTTCTGACCCAAGCTGTCAAAAGTACTAAAGTCGAGAAACTGCTGCTTAGACATTGAACTTTGTGTCTCTTGGTCTGACGTATCAAACAGGTCTTGAGCAGCATTTTCAAGGACTGCCTTGGGGTCTCTCGGATCAGTCCGCAGGAGGTACCCTGAGTCCCCTCCCCAGCACCCGTGCCACACTCTACCTTTCCTGGCAGGTAACTCCAGTGCATCTAGCGTCGGGTCTGCACCTTGTCACGTGAACTCTGCCTCTTCCCTGTACTCCATGCTAACAGTGGGAGCTGCTGTTTGTTGAGCCTTACGAGAGGGAGAGGGTGCTTGGCGCTTTCCACGTGTTGCTCTATTGATTGGAGCCACTTTGCAAGTGGGCTTTGTCATTACGCACCTGTGTTACAGATGTGGCGGTGGGGAAGTGAAGTCACCTGTGCAGTCTCGGGGCAGGGCTGGGGCTGGAGCCAGGTGCGTCTTGCTCTAGAATCCAGCGTTCCTCACCTCTGGCCTCTTCTGCCTGGGTCTGCTCCCTGGTGGAAAGGTCTCCTTGCTCATCTAGATGTGGGAGGGTCTTTCAGATGTTGGAGGTGAACCCCTCAGGCGTCTCTTCTTTCTTCCTGGTCCAAAAGTTGCCGTTCCCAAAGTTCTCTTCCAAGGTGTGTTTCTGGGCTGCTTCCATCCAGAATAATCTCTCCCACCTCCTGACATCCACCTGCTTGCCTCTCTCTGCCGTACTGCCCCAGAGAGGCTACCCGCCTCCTGCCAACTCTACAGTTGTTCCATCAACCCAGACCCTCTATGCCAGTGCCGGCCGGGCTCTCCCAGATCCTGCGTGGTTGTTGTTTTCAGTTCACGGTGACCCATTCGTGAGATTCAGCTCAGCTGCGTGACTCTTTGGAATTTCAGCCTTGGGTGTGCTATTCCCTTTCGCATCCTCCCTGTTCCCGCATCGGCACTCCATGCCACCCAGGTACAGAGTAAAGCATGAAGACCTAGAATCAGAAGGCCTGCTGTGTGGGCTGGGGAAAACACCGCGCCCTCTCTGGTCTGTATGAACACAGTGGTAAAGTAAGAGTTCCACTTGGGTGGTGTCTAAATCTCATCCGATGCAGCGTGTGATGACTCCACCCCGGACTGTTACGGAAATACTGGTGGAAGATGCCCGTTGGGCAGTCACCCTGTTCTAAGCCCTCTTCAGTGTTTTAAGGGGACTGTCCTGTTGACTCCTGCACACCCCGCATCAGTGCCATCGCCACCCTGTTTACCAGAGAGTGCTTTGAGGCAGAGCCGTGTCAGGTCACTCACCCAGCCTGCAAGACCTGGGATCCGCGCCGTCTTCTTTAGAGGGAGTGGACCCTTCCGTTCCTGTGGATTCCTGCTCTGCAGAGCGATCCGGGCACAGCCTGGCACCTCCCAGTGCCCCAGCCTCTTGCCTTTCCCGCCCCCGCCTCCCACGCAGATCGAGGCTGGGAGTGACACTTGATTTTAACGGCTCAGCCTCTGACTCCTGCTTGTGGGGGAGTCCTTGTTCCCCAGATACCAGCTGGGTCTGACTGTACGGCTGTCGTTTTAGAATCTTAAAATTTAGATGGCGGGGGTGACGGTAAGAACCACTCTGTGCATAGAACCGCGTTTCAGAAAGTCAATGTGATATCACCATTCTTAATCTGAAGTAACATCATTGCTGTATGGCATGTATTTATTTATTTGAGAGGAGACTTCTGGTGCACTGGTTTACTTCCCACATGTCCACAACAGCCAGGGCTGGGCTGGGCTGGGCCAAGAGCCAGGAACCCAATCTGTGGTCCCACCTGGGTGATAGCAGTTCAAGCCCTTGAGCCATCACGGCTGCCTCCCAGGGTGTGCATTAGCAGGGAGCTGGAGCCAGGAGCGGGAGCTGGGACTAGAACCCAGGTACTCTGATGTGGGACCAAACGCCCAGCCCAGTATTATGGATTCTTTTCAGTTGTACCCAGTAGACGCTATTGTAGCCCAGTTCACAGATGTGAAAACTGAGGCTCGGAGAGGCCTGTGTGGCTGAAGTCATGTTGTAGAATATCTGAGCTGGGACATGGGTTTGGGGAGTGCTCTCCAAAGCCCTGGACTCTTTCAACCCAGTTTCAAAGAAATGTATCGACGTGATAGTTGTGAAAGAGACACCGGTAAGATCCGGGAGGAGCCTGTCGGACCAGGGTGAGACCCGGGGAGAAGACGGACGGACAAAGGTGCTTCTCTGTCTCTCTCTGGCCAGCTCCGTTCCCCGCCCTGGCCCTGCTGGAGCCTGGCCAGGTCCTTTAGCAACCCCCAGCTCGAGTGTGGCCACTTGCTCTTTCCTTCCGCAAACACCTGTAGAGCAGATGATGGGGTGGACACTTCAGGGTCAGGAAGACATTGAGCAGGGGGCCAGGTTCTCTCTCAGCTCCTCCCTCTCTGTCCAAGCCCCTCCAGGCTGTGCAGGACGAAGCTGAGCAGGCTGCTGGGAACAGAGCTAGCCCCAGCCAAACTCTCTGAGCCCGTCCCAGCCTGGTGGAAGAGGGGACCCTAGAAGCTCCATCCTTTCCTAGTGTGGCTCCGGGAGGCAGAGGGCTCCTGGGGCTGGAGGGAGTTCAGCTAGGACAGGGCCTGGCTGGGCTGCAGGCAGGCAACCCCTTGGCCTTAACGTGGATGGAGCTGTACCATCAACCCGCTGGGGTCGTGCTGCCCACCACACAGGGCACCAGGCTGGAGGCTGAGGGGCCGTGGGCGTCCCTGAGCCTTGCTGGCTTTTCCTCCTTGCCTGACCCTGGGGCCTCTGCTTCTGATCCCAGCTTCCTGCTAACGGGCACCCTGGGAAGCAGCAGGTGATGGGTGGCTCAAGTATTTGGGTTCCTGCCACCCACGTGGGAGGTCCAGATTGAATTCTGGGCTCCTGGCTTTTTGGCTTGGCCCAGACCCGGCTACAGCAGGCATTTGGGAGGTGAACCAAGGGACAGGATATCTCTCTCTGTCTCTGCCTTTCCAACTAAAAAGAGCTAATCCTGTTGACTTTAATGAAGTGCTGTGAGCAGCCCCATTTTATGGCTAAGGGAACTGAAGTTCCAGGGGGTTAATCTGAAGGTCACACAGCCAGTAAATAGTGCGTGTGGACCTCCCGCGCATGCCTGAGTGTTGTGGGGCTGCTGCCCAGGCCGGGGGGGACTTGCCTACTTTGGAGGTGCTGGGGGGCATCGGCAGGACCCAGGACCCAGTGGGGCACAAGGATTAGGGAAGGGGGGTTGAGAATCTTAGCAAAACCTCAGAGCCAGGGCTCAGAGCCGGGGCTTTGTCCCGGGAGAGCTGAGCAAACACAGGTGTGTTTTTGTCTCCTGGGGCCCAGCTTCCCCCGGAAATGGGGCTGGCTGCTGTCAACAGCACGGTTCCTCTTGCAAAAGCAGTGTCTTTTTACAAAAGTGGCCTCTTCCTCCTTCCTCCCACTCCCAGTCCCCTCCACCCTCCACCCCTCACCCCCCCCAGGGGGGGCAGCTAACCTGGAGACTCCTCAGCCCCCCGCCGGGACCCCAACCACCTCGGACCTGACCCTGTCGCTTTGAGTTGCTTAGGCTGACCAGTTCCCCTCCCGGGGCAGGAGGAAGCCGTAGGTCATGGGCCCATGGAAACAGCGCCCCCGCCCCAATGTAAATGGACAGTGCGGTGACACTGGGCCAGCTGACATGGACGGGCGACAGCTGGGAGAGAAGGTGCAAGGCCAAAATAAAATGTATGAGGGATCTTCAGAAAAAGTTAGAATGCAATGGAAATGGAAGCCAGGGACCCTCCTCCCCCCGCCCCCCGCCTGCCAGGGCTGGAGAAGGGACGCCAGGTGCACCTCTCTCCTGCCCTGCTGCACCTGTCCATCTGCACCGTCTTCCGCCATCCCACGGGCCCTAGGTGCATTGTTGCCTCTTTACTCCTGGCCCCAGTACAACACAGCCTCGCCCACGAGGTGCGCCTGGATCTCCAGGGGCTGTCACGGGAGCTTCAGCTGCTCCCCCAGTTGCCCAGTTTTTCTGCTCTTGCCTAGAAGGCCTGCTGAGCAAGGCAGGGACCTGCTGTTCTGTTCACTGCTGTAGCCTGAACTCTGTCCTGTGACTCAGGGATGCAGCGGTGAGCACCAGGGGCTCCCAGTCCGGGGGTGAGGGGCAGACAGGTGCAGGCAGTGACGGAATGAACGGAGGGTGCCATGGGTCCTGTGCCCAACCCAGGCAGGCCTCCTGGAGGAAGTGATGTCTTTGCGCAATCTTGAAAGATGAGCGTAAGTTACCCAACAAGACCTATGAGGGGACTTCCAAAAGTTCATGGCAAGTGCAATTGAAAAATACACATTTTTCAGTGCTTACGTAGGGTCTCCAGAAGGTTTACAGACAATCATATTATGGAAAAACTATGCACGGATCTCAAAATTTTGTAGCAAAGCAAACATCTTTTAAATCACATCTTGAAGCTGTCTTGGGAGGACGTTGCAGGCTGAAGGTTCTGGATACGCCCCTCCCGCCCACACCCCATGATCTGTGCGCTGGTCCTCCTGGAGCCTGGGGTGGCATCTGCGCCCCCAGCCTCTGCGTCCTGGCGGTGGGCTGGCCTCCAGCAGAGAGAGGTGGCTGTAGCTGGGAGAGATGGCTCCCAAGCTGGGTCAGTTGCTTGTGAGACATGATTTAGAGACAGGGCCCAGGCTGGGCATTCGCTGCAGGGGTTAGAATGCCCTTTGGGGTGCTTGCATCTCATATCCGGGTGCCCGGATTTGAGGGCTCCTGATTCCAGCTTCCTGCTGACGCACACCCTGGGTGGCAGCAGGGGATGGCTCAAGGACGTGGGTTGTTGCCACCCGCATGGGAGACCTGGACGGAGTTCTCCTGGCTTCGGCCTGGCCCAAGCCCCAGCTGGTGCAGGCATCTGTGGAGGGAGCCAGCAGATGAGTGATCTCAGTCCGGCTCTCAGCCTTCCAAATACATAAATAATAAATAAATAAATAGGTAAGTGAATGAATTTGAAGACAGGGCCCAAAGTTGGGGGTGTGTGTGTGTCATGCTGTTGGTACTTCCTGTCTGCACGGAGTGACGTCGCCCCTCCCTGTTCCCCAGCAGCCATTTCTTTCCTCCTGATACTCGCTGGGGCTGTCTCCAGCCCCCGTCCACTTGTGGACACTTCACCTCGGAGTTCCCCAGGGAAGGAGGAAGGGCGGGGGAGGGGCACGGGTCTGGTGGCCTTCCCTCGGGGGAGGAACACTGCTGTCCTGGTTGCTACCATGGGGAATGGAGAATGTGCTGTCCACCTTGGACTTGGAAGGGCAGCTAGGAAGAAAACCGATGCCCTGTTGTTGGGTGAGCCGAACACTGGCTCGTGGCTTCACGGGGTGCAGAGAGGTCTGACGTTGCTCAAGAATGGTTTGGATCTAAAGCAAAAGGGCTTTTTTCTCTGGCTGGTGCAGACGGAGACGGGTGGGGAGAGACTCTGGGCCAGGTTTCAGATGGACATGTGACATTGCTGCGTCACCCTGTTCCTTGTTTGAGCCACTAGGTGGCGCTATTGGCAGTTGACAGCTTGGTGGTTGTCCTGTTCCGTCGTTGTTGGCCTTCCTAGAGAAAAGAAGCTGCGAAGTTGATGCCTTTGCATCTAACTTCCTTAGGTTCCCTTTCTTCAGCGTGAAGTGTCCCTGCCCTGCCCCAACACAGACACACACACACACACACACACACACACGGATTCTTACCCTGCCTATCCCAACACTGTGCCTCTGAACTGTGCCCGCAACAATCCTTTGTCTCGGCTGGCCACCAAGTGGGACAGGCTCTCATAAGCTGGTTTATCCAGGGGTGTCGGTGAGGCTCAGCATGTTACCTCTCGGTTACTCTGTCTTAAAACTGCAGAACAGTGAAACAAAGCCGCCTAAGCTAAGAGGTGACTTGTTCAGAATGGAATCTCGGTGCTTGGGAATGTGGCGGGGAGGGGGCTGGGAGGGCGGTGTTAAGGGTGGTGCCCCTTCACCCATCACGCTGGTGCCCTCTGCGTGGGCCGCCTCAGCTGCTGCCCACCACCTGGCTGATGGGGTGCAGCGAGACTCTCGGAACGGCCATGCTCGGAGGTTGTGTGGGCTCTACCGAGCGCGTGCCTGCCCCCCCCGGCCACCGCTGGCCCGTCCAGCCTCTTCTACAGAACCGCACCAGGCAGGCGGGTCTTGTCGAGGGTCTCGGGGCCCGTGTGACTCGAGGCAGAGACTGACCCTTGCTGTCCTTGCCTTTGCCCAGACGTTCACGGCATGGTGCAACTCCCACCTCCGGAAGGCGGGCACGCAGATCGAGAACATCGAGGAGGACTTTCGGGACGGCCTGAAGCTCATGCTGCTGCTGGAGGTCATCTCAGGTGAGGCCCCCGTGCTGAGCCCCCGGCCCCCGTGCTGAGCCCTCGGCCCCGGGCCCCCGTCCTGAGCCCCCGGCCCCCGTGCTGAGCCCTCGGCCCCCGTGCTGAGCCCTCGGCCCCGGGCCCCCGTGCTGAGCCCTCGGCCCCCGTCCTGAGCCCTCGGCCCCTGTGCTGAGCCCCCGGCCCCCGTGCTGAGCCCTCGGCCCCGGGCCCCCGTCCTGAGCCCCCGGCCACCGTGCTGAGCCCTCGGCCCCCGTCCTGAGCCCTCGGCCCCGGGCCCCCGTCCTGAGCCCCCGGCCCCCGTGCTGAGCCCCCGGCCCCCGTGCTGAGCCCTCGGCCCCCGTCCTGAGCCCTCGGCCCCCATGCTGAGCCCTCGGCCCTGGCCCCCGTCCTGAGCCCCCGGCCCCCGTGCTGAGCCCTCGGCCCCCGTCCTGAGCCCCCGGCCCCCGTGCTGAGCCCTCGGCCCCGGGCTCCCGTCCTGAGCCCTTGGCTCCGGGCCCCTGCAGACACGCTGGGGATGATGTCCGTGAATTCCAGGAGAATGGGTCTTGCTTCTGGTTGGCTCTGCTACCGGCTCTCCACGTGGCTTGCATGAGTGCTTTGCCTTTCTTTCTCATAAAGAGATTTTCAAGCACGGCCTAGGAGGTCCTTTTTCCTCTAAAATGCCAGGATGTCACCGGGGGTGACCAGCTCCAAATCATGGCTCCATGCTGCCCAGCAGCCACTCCGCTTCCCCAGAGGTCTGCAGGACCGGCTCCAGCCTTCTGGTGGACACTTGCCTCTCCCGTCCCTCGAAGGCCGGTGGTCCCGGAGAGCCTGGCCTTGCTTTACCCACTGGGTAGTCTCGGCCACTGTCTTCCCTGAACCTCCCTCCTTGATGCTGGTGAGCCTGAGAACCAGTCTCAGCCTGGGCCTCTCCCTCTAGGTCCCCCCCCCCTTTTTTTTTTTTTGACAGGCAGAGTGGACAGTGAGAGAGACAGAGAGAGAAAGGTCTTCCTTCTGTTGGTTCACCCCCGAAATGGTTGCTATGGCTGGCGCGCTGCGCTGATCCGAAGCCAGGAGCCAGGTGCTTCTCCTGGTCTCCCATGGGGTGCAGGACCCAAGCACTTGGGCCATCCTCCACTGCACTCCCTGGCCATAGCAGAGAGCTGGACTTCGAGGCCCCTCCTAACCACCTCCCTGGGGGGCTCATCCACCCTGATGTCCCACACCAGGCCTGGCCCTCACCACCCTCTTGTCTCCTAACCCTAATCTGGGAACCGCCCACTGCCTTTCTTTGTTCCTCTTTCCAGCTGTCCCCATTCTGTCCTGTTCACAATCCTCCTTTGAACCCCTCTGCCTGGGTCAGCTCCTACCTGGATGACGCCAGCCAGGCCTCCAGTGCCCCCGCTGCTCCTCCCTGTGGCCCCTCCCCTGCCCGCGGCCAGAGGGATCCAGGGATCGCGTGGCAGCCCAAATATGGTCAGGCTGTTCCTCGCTCACAGTCCTTGCCGCCTCCCCAGGGCTTTGAGCCGGCCGGCTGCATTCCTTAGCAGCTTGCAGGATCCTGGGGGAGCTGGCACCTGCTTTGTTTTCCACTAACTCTTCCCAAAAAGGTATCGGAGCTCAGACCCTCTGCCACACTGGGAGACTTGTGGCTCTCCCCAGGTGCGCTTGCTCCCTGGTTCCCCGTGCCTCTGCGCAAGCGCTAACTGCCTTTTACTTTAAAATTCAGGTTGTGTGTGTGTGTGTGTGTGTGTGTGTGCGTTTTACCGTTTGGACCATTTGTGAGTGTGCGGTCCAGTGGCACTGAGCACAGTCACGCTGTCCTGTAACCGTCCAGCTCCAGGTCATTTTCCGCTTCCCAAAGTCAAGGTGTGTCCCCACGGGACACTGACTTCCCGTGCGCCCCGCTCCCCCGCCCCGGCACCCTCCATTCTACTTTCCACCCCCCGCCCACTGCAGGGGCCTCCACAGGTGAGCGCACAGGGCTCGTCCTTTGTGTCTGGCTCATTTCACTGAGTTGAGTGTCCTCCAGGTGCGGCTGTGTCGGAGCATGTGTCAGACTTTCCTCTCTGTTTAATGATGAGTGATGTTCCATTGTAGGCGTTACCACACTCTGTCCATGTATCTGCTGATGAACACTTGGCTTGTTCCCCCTGCCCTGGACCTGGGCGTACAGCTACATGATTTTGAGGCCCTGTGTTGAGTTTTTCGGGGCACGTACCCAGAGGTGCAGTTGTTGGGTCATGTGGGAATTTTGTGTGTCATTTTTTTGAGGCACTGCCACACTGTTTTCCTCTGACCGACCGCCTTTGAGAAAGTCCTTTCCTGTCTCTTCCTCCAAGAGTTCCCAAGTAGAAACCAACGAGCCAGCTGGGCGCTGCTCACTTTCATTCTGTAAAACTCGGCGTGCAGGGGGCCAGCGTTGTGGTGCAGTGGGTTAAGTCGTTGCTTGAGACGCCGGTTCGAGTCCCGGCTGCTGCACTTCTAATTCAGCTCCCTGCTAATGTACCTGGGAAAATAGGGAAGATGGCCCCAAGTGGTTGGGCCCCTTCCACCCACATGGGAGACCACGATGGAGTTCCTGGCTCCTGGCCATTTGGAAAGTGAACCAACAAATGGAAGATGTCTTTCTCTTTCTCTGTCTCTTCCTCTCTCCTGTCAGTCTGCCTTGCAAATGAATAAATCTTAAAACACAACAGCAGGGGCCAGCGCTGTGGCGCAGTGTGTTAAAGCCCTGGCCTGAAGCGCCAGCATCCCATATGGGCACCGGTTCCAGTCCCAGCTGCTCCTCTTCCAATCCAGTTCTCTGCTGTGGCCTGGGAAAGCAGTAGAGGATGGCCCAAGTCCTTGGGCCCCTGCACCCATGTGGGAGACCCAGAAGAAGCTCCTGGCTCCTGGCTTCAGATTAGCGCAGCTCCAGCTGTTGCGGCCATCTGGGGAGTGAACCAGCGGATGGAAGACCTCTCTCTCTGTCTCTACCTCTCTCTGTAACTTTCAAATAAATAAAATAAATAATTTTTAAAAATACACACAACAGCAATAACAAAGAATCAACCCAGAAACCCAGCTTGGGACTTCTTCCAGGAAGACCTCCCTCACCTTCCACTGCCCCGCCCCCCTGGCCTGTCTCTGCACCTGGTGGCCTTCTAGTGTGTCACTCACCATGTGGTCTCATCAGTTTTTAAAATCAACTAATGGGGGCCAGCGCTGTGGCCACGACCTGTAGTATATGGGGTGCTGGTTCCAGACCCGGATGCTCCACTTCTGATCCAGGTCTCTGCTATGGCCTGGGAAAGCAGTGGAGGATGGCCAAGTCCTTGGGCCCCTGCACCCACGTGGGAGACCCAGAGAAGCTCCAGGCTTCTGGCTTCGGATTGGCCCAGCAGCAGCCGTTGTGGCCATTGAACCAGTGGATAGAAGATCTCTCTCTCTCTCTCTTTCTCTTAGCCTCTGCCTTTCTGTAATTCTCTGCCTTTCAAATAAATAAATATTTAAAAATGAAATAAAAATCAACTAATGATCCAGAGAGAGGGAGACCTCCCACTTGCTGCTTCCCTCCCCAGACACCCACAGTGACCAGGGCTGGGCCAGGGAGCCAGAAGCTCAATACAGGCCTCCCGTGTGAATGGCAGGAACCCAATTACTTGAGCCATCGGCACTATCTCCAGGTTTGTGCATTGGTGGGGAGCTGGAGCCAGGCACTCTGATGTGGGATGCAGGTATCCTATCCGCTAGGCCACCCCAAGTGTATTTGCTCTGGGCACAGTTTGTTTTCTTCCCACTCCACACTGAGCCCCTTGGGGTAGGGCTTCGTCTCTGTGACTTGGGTGCTAAGAGCTGTATGTGGCAAGCGAGTGACACTCCAGAGACAGGAGAATGGCTGGCTGTCCAGAGCCCCAGCTGCATGACCCCCAGTGTGTGACCGACCAGGTGCAGCCTCAGCCGAGGGTCAGCCAGCCCTTGTGTGTGTGTCTTCCCGTGGCTGGGGGAGATCTGGCCAGCAAGACACTGCCTTCTGCTCCCAAGCGTCTTTGGAGGCGGGAAGGTGGCCAGGGACAAGGGGAAGGAAGAGGGATGCTACCCGCAGAGGTTCTCCAAGCCTGGCCCCTGGACCACCCACATCAGAATCAGCAGGTCTGCCGGTCAAAATGCAGATTCCTGGTGGTGGTGGTGGGGGCAGCAGTCCAGAGTTGAGCCAGTCCTCCAGGTGATTCTGTGCCCACTAAAGGTTGAGAACCGCTGACCCAGGCCTAGGAATGTTCTCCCTCCCTGTCCACTGTCCTCATGGTGGGGTCCCGCCCAGCCAGCACGCACAGCCAGCCGGCAAGTGCCCACAGAGCTCAGGTTTGGCAGCGCCCGGGGACAGGGGCCGCGGTGAGAGTAGCCTTCCAGTGAGGATCGTGCTTCTGCCCTGTCTCTGCCGCGGGTCTCGCCTGCCCTGGGTCTGGGGGGTGCTTTGCCGGGCAGTGGCCTCAGCTTTGGGAGAGCTCCAAGTGCAAAGTCTTGATTTAATAAAAAGGCAGCTGTGCTTCCCCGGGAGCTGACAGCCAGATCCTATCTGGGGCAGGAAGTCTGCCGGCTTCCAGAAGCTGGCTGGCCGCTGCTCCGACAGGGTGGGCCTGGCCCGGCCTCACAGCTGCTGGACCAACGCCATGCTGTGGGGGTGGCTGGGCCAGGCTGAGACTGGGCGGGCGCGGGGGTCCTGAGGGCCCGGCTCTCAGTGTTCTGGGGTCCTTGCACCCTTAGAGGCTCTGACAGCTCGGTGCACCCTTGCTGGGGTGCGGCCGTGCGAGCTGCATTTAGAGAGTTTTCAGTCCTTTCTAGAGGTCTCTGGTCGCGCTCTGCTGTGGCATAAGCGTGCTCTTCATGGGGACTTGCAGAGCCGCTCCCGCACCCGCCTGCCCACAGTTCCAGAAACTCCTTCGTGGAAGCTGGCGGTGGGGGCGGGGGGCGGTAAGGGCTACAGGAGGGCTGAGGGCTGGTGTTGAGCTGGGCTGTGGGTGCTCCTCGGGGCGGGGGGCAGTGTCCCAGGACAACAGCGCTGTCCTCAAATGAGGAGGGGGGACACTGTAGGCAACTCCATCTAAACCCAGGGAACTTTCCCAGAATGCTCCATGGTGACCTGCGCCCCCCCCCCCCCCAGGACAGAACAGGCTTTGCACATGCTGTTCCTTCTGTGATTCTGTTCCTTGTGGCGGCTGCCCGGCTGCAGAGACGCAGGCCCTTCCTGTTCCTCCTCGGTTCTTCCCTCCTCCTCCTTAGCCTCCTCCTCCTCCTCCTCCTCTTTGGAAGAGCATTGATCCTTCTTGGTGAATGTCACTGTATGTATGTATTTGTGTGTTTCTCTGTTTAAGGTCCTGTCTCTGCTCCTGGGCTATAATTACGTAAAGGCAAAAAGCCGTTGTTCAGCCCCCTCTTCCTAGTACCCAGCCAAATCCCTGGCGTGCGTGGGTTTGGGGGCCTGCTAACACATGAGGAGGGGATGCAGGTGGGTTTAGATCTGGACCCACCCTTGCGTTCCCACCAGGGTGGCTTTCTGCAGTGCCCGAGAGAGAGAGAGAGAGAGAGATGCATGCATGCACGCACCCCTGCACCTGCACCTGCCCAAGGTGTGCCCGGGAGGCAGGCCTGGCAGCAGTAGCCCTGGCTCCTGGGGGAGGGGCTCTCACCTCCCTTCTGCCTTCTCCGTCTACTCAGGCGAACGCTTGGCCAAGCCGGAGAGAGGCAAGATGAGGGTGCACAAGATCTCCAACGTCAACAAGGCCCTGGATTTCATAGCCAGCAAAGGCGTCAAGTTGGTGTCCATCGGCGCCGAAGGTGAGTGCGCGCCGCCCCCAGCCACCTCCGCTCCTGCTCCTTCTTGTTCCCCGGGCCTTTTCTCCACTGAATCCTGGGTCCCCTCATCGCTGGGGGCGTTTGGAAGCGGGTGCCCAGCACCTCCATCTGCTCAGCCTGTGCTTCCTTCACGCGGCCCTTCCAGCCTCCGCCCTGCCCCAGCCAAGGACTCTCGTCCCGCTTCCCACCCTCCACTTCCTCTGCCAACTGCTGGCGCCGTGGAACCCTGCAGGGGCAGAGGCCGCCTCTTGCACAGGCCTGGCTGAACTGTGCTGCCTGAAGCAGACAGCTCTGTGCCCGGGAGGGAGGGTGAGGGAGGGTGTGTGGTGTCATGGCCGGGGGGGGGCGGCTGCGGGGTGCCCGAGGCCCCGGGAGCCCCCGGGAGGCTGCTGGATGCGAGGCCTTAGGGACGTCCTGACATCCTCAGTAGCCTTTCCCTGCAATGCAGCTTCTCGAGGTATTTTTTTTTGGGGGGGGGGGGGGGAGGTTGGTGGTTTTTTTTTTTTTTTTTGCTTTCACTTAGGAACACTTTTTCTAAAGCTGTTTAAACCATTACAAGAAGTCTTCAAAACATTCATGGAAATTGGATATTGTGAAAAAAAGTATGCTTGGATTTCAAAAAATGTTGTGCACCAAAATAAACATGTCTTTTAGTTCCATTATTCCTTACACTTTTTGAAGTCCCTTCATACTAGCTTTATGATTACAAGGAGGTAGAACAGTTGCCTTTTTTTCAACGGTTATTTATTTATTTGAAGGCAGACAGAAAACACAGAGGGCTCTCTCACCCTTTGGTTCACTCTGCACATGCCTGCAACAGCCCAGGAACACAATCCAGGTCTTTCGTGGGGGCAGTAGGAACCCTTGCACCTGCCGCCTTCCAGGGTGCGCGTTAGCAGGAAGCTGGAATCAGGAGCAGAGCCAGGACGCGGGCACAGGCACCCCAGTATGGGATGCAGGGGTCCCGTGCAGTGTCTTTTTTATTTTTTATAACATTCATTTATTTATCTGAGAAGTAGAGTTACAGAGAGATGGAGAGACAGAGAGAGAGGTCTTCTTCCATCTGTTGGTTCATTCCCCAAATGGCCACAGTGGCTGGAGCTGAGCCGATCTGAAGCCAGGAGCCAGGAGCTTCTTTCAGGTCTCCCATGTGGGTACAGGAGCTCAAAGACTTGGACCATCCTCCACTGCTTTCCCAGGCCAGAAGCAGAGAGCTGGATTGGAGGAGAAGCAGCCGGGACACGAACTGGTGCCCGGGTGGGATGCCGGCACCAAAGGCGGAGGCTCTGCCTACTACGTACACCACAACCCCGGCCTCCCCAAGCAGTGTCTTAACCCCTGCACCAAACACCTGCCCCAGCACAACTGGTTGAGTGCAGGTGTTGGGGGTGGGGGTGAGGGGTTTCAAATACTCCAACCCTTGAGAAACTTGGCTATGGATCCAGCAGACACCTGCTGGCACCTGCTGCGTGATGCCAGGTACCTGACACACAGCCTCACGCACGCATTCATTCAGGGTACAGCCGTGGCTGGGAGTTCTCAACACTCGGGCTGGCGGGTACTTGAACCTTGTCCACCAGCGTTGCCGCCCCTAGGAGGCGGCTCTACGTGTGGTCCTTGTTGGACAAAGAGGCAAACAGCTACTTGCAGACGTCGCGTTCCTTGCT
This sequence comes from Oryctolagus cuniculus, assembly GCF_964237555.1. Taxonomy (NCBI): domain Eukaryota; kingdom Metazoa; phylum Chordata; class Mammalia; order Lagomorpha; family Leporidae; genus Oryctolagus; species Oryctolagus cuniculus. The sequence goes on along the minus strand of NC_091451.1, from coordinate 14,797,468 downwards.
CAGGGTCAGTCACTGGTCAAGCCCGAGCCGAAATGCAGGTGTGTGTGTGGCACCAGAGGAATGCACCAGGAAGTCCGTGGGAGCAGACCTCTCCTCTCCAGGCGATGGGAGTCCCTTTCTTGTAGAAATCGAGGTGCATCAGGTAAAGCCGCCTCCTGCGATGCCAGCATCCCTTATGTTACAGGCACGGGTTCAAATCCTGGCTACTGCACTTCCGATACAGCTCTCTGCCGTGGCCTGGGAAAGCAGCGGAAGATGGCTCGAGTCTTTGGGCCTGCATAGAAGGACACGTTCTGTCCAGTTTAACTCAGACTCAACCCATCCCTGTGGCTCTCCCAGGCCCATGTACCGTATTCACTCCTTCCCTGCCCCAGTGGGCATCTGGGCTGGCACCAGACCACCTGAATGGCGTTTTCTTTGGCTTCTGTGCCTGCTTAGTTACACATTTTTCTGCCAAGTGTTTATTCTTCCTTAATAGAACAAAACGTCCTTTCTTATTAAAAAGCAGAGAATTGCTTTCCAGGCACAAAGCAGAGCACCCCGCCACCTGCAACTCCTTTGAACACTTACTGGAACACCTGCGGTGGACCTCATGCTGTTAGGAACCATGGTGGGCCGCAGGGCGTAGAAGACATAATCTGTACTCTTGAGAGGCTCACGGCTGGGTGGGTGCAGGGACCCAGGCAGAGTTCCCTGTCAGGTGGGGCTCAGCCAACTTTTTTTTGCGTCTGATAGGAAATTTTTAAAAAATGATTTATTTATTAATTTGAAAGGCAAAGTTACAGAGAGAGACAGGAGAGAGCGAGAGAGAGGTCTTCCATTGGCTGGTTCACTCCCCAGATGACCTCAACAGCCAGCACTGGGCCAGGCCAAAGCCAGGAGCAAGGAGCTTCTTCCAGGTCTCCCACGTAGGTGCAGGGGCCCAAGCACTTGGGGTGTCCTCCTCTGCTTTTCCACATTAGCAGGGAGCTGGATGGAAAGTGGAACAGCCGGGACATGAACCAGAGCCCGTACGGGATGTCGGTGTTGCAGGTGGCGGTTTTACCTGCTACTCCACAATGTTGGCCCCCAGTGAAATTCTTTTTTTTTTTTTTTTTTTTTTGACAGGCAGAGTGGACAGTGAGAGAGACAGAGAGAAAGGTCTTCCTTTGCCGTTGGTTCACCCTCCAATGGCTGCCGCGGCCGGCGCGCTGCGGCTGGCACACCGCGCTGATCCGATGCCAGGAGCCAGGAGCCAGGAGCCAGGTGCTTTTCCTGGTCTCCCATGGGGTACAGGGCCCAAGCACCTGGGCCATCCTCCACTGCACTCCCAGGCCACAGCAGAGAGCTGGCCTGGAAGAGGGGCAACCGGGACAGAATCCGGCGCCCCAACCGGGACTAGAACCCGGTGTGCTGGCGCCACTAGGCAGAGGATTAGCCTAGTGAGCTGCGGCGCCGGCCACCCCCAGTGAAATTTTTAAAAAGCAGTTTATTTTTTTTTTTTTAAGATTCTACCAGGAGCAGGTGTTTAGCCTAGCGGTTAAGATGCCCACATCCTACCTTGGAACATCTGGGTTCAGTTCCCAGCTCAGGCCCCTGGCTCCAGCTTCCTGCCAGTGTAGACCCTGTAGACCCTGTAGTCCATGATGGCTCAAGTAGTTGAGTTCTTGCCACCCATGTAGGAGACCTGGTTTGAGTTCCAAGCTCCCGGCTTCGGTCCCAGCTAGTGCCGGCCATTGTAGGCATAGGAGACCTCTGTTTCTCTGTCTCTTCCCAGTTAGATTTTTTTAAAAGACTCTACCAGAGGGGAGGAGGGATGGAAAGAGAAGGTGGGTGGGAACAGCCCCACCTGGCCAGCCAGGAGACTTCACCCAGCTGTCCCCGACCCTCACAGCAGGCTTGTTAGGTGGGTGTGATCAGCCACACTCTACAGTTAAATGAACTGAGCAGTTGCCAGAATGGAGCCCAGGCTCAGCTGCCCCAGGGGCAGAGCCTGCACATCTGGGTTCCCTCCGCCGAGAGGTGGCAGATCTGCCGGGCCCCCCACCTCCACCCAGCCCCTGTAACACGAGCCTGGCTTCTCTGCAGATTTCCAAAGCGCTCCTATAAAAATGCGATTCTTTCCTTTCTCACCCCTGTGGGCAGTCAAGGTTTGTGGACGCTGCCTGCGTTGAATCAGTCTACCCCATTTCAAGCCCCAGCACATGCTTGTGCCCAGCTGAAAAGCCAGTGGAGCTACCAAATGGGTTTTGATTCTTAATGAAATGAAGTTTACTGCCGCAGATTAGAAAATGAACGGCAGCGGCGTGATCCCCAGCAACGAGCCGTCCTGGAAGTGGGGGTGGTTGTCCTGGTGTCAGAGCAGCCGGGCTGCGGAGGGCTGGCCCTGTGCAGGAACCGCGCTGCGGTCCTCCCGGAAGCACAGGTGCAGGCTGGGGAGGGAGACGCTCTAGGCAGCCGAGTTCCGGATGTAGAGCCTTAGGGAACCTGAAGTATCCACATGTCTGGGAGGAGTTCGACTAGAGCCCTACGGTTTCTCCAAATAGATTTGGTTCTAGAATGTTCTAGGCTTCTTGGAGTTGAAACTTGGCCTGGGTGAACGGTTGGGATTTTTCCCCCTCCTTTGGTAATGCAGAGACCCAGAGACACACAGACACAGAGAGATGTTCCATCTGCTAATTCATTCCCCGAATGCCTGCAGTAGCCAGTGTTGGGCTAAGCCAAAGCTGGGAGCCTGGAACTCAATTTGGGTCTCTCACTATTTGAGCTGTGCTGCCTCCTGGGGTGCGTGTTAGCAGGAAGCTGGAATTGGAAGTGGTGTCAGAATGTGAACCCAGGCGCTCTGATATGGGATGCGGGTGTCACAAGGGGGATCTTAACCACCACACCGAACGCACAGCTCAACGGTTGGGATTTAATCCCAGAGGGGACCTGAGAAAGATTTTCCATTTCATTTTGAAGTTTGATGGCTTAGGTGTCAAGGACCTGGGAGTGGTCCTGATGATGTAGTATCTCTCAGCACAGAGAGGGCAAGGGGTGCAGTATTCAAAGTGTTGGACTGGGAGGTGGCCCCTGGGATTCGAGTTTCTGTCACGTGGGACCTGTGCAGCATCGTTCATTCTGTCTGGATAATGGGCAGCTGACTGCCTCCCTGGAGTGGGGGGATGGGAGAAGCAGTAGAGTATTGTCCCAGCGAAAATAGGACACACGCAAAGCGCTTTTATTTTTATTTTTATTTTTTGACAGGCAGAGTGGACAGTGAGAGAGAGAGACAGAGAGAAAGGTCTTCCTTTGCCGTTGGTTCACCCCCCCCCAATGGCTGCTGTGGCCGGTGCGCTGTGGCTGGTGCACCACGCTGATCTGAAGGCAGGAGCCAGGTGCTTTTCCTGGTCTCCCATGGGGTGCAGGGCCCAAGCACTTGGGCCATCCTCCACTGCACTCCCTGGCCACAGCAGAGAGCTGGCCTGGAAGAGGGGCAACCGGGACAGAATCCGGCGCCCCGACTGGGACTAGAACCCAGTGTGCTGGCGCCGCAAGGCAGAGGATCAGCCTAGTGAGCCGCGGCGCCGGCCACGCAAAACGCTTTGCAGCGCCTTGCAGACCAGGAACAGGAAACAGGAGCCACCACTGCCTCCCACACCCAGGGCAGACATCAATAATCTATCATCACGGTTTCTCCCATGGAGCCCACTTGTGGCCTTGGAACCTCTGGGCGCAGCCTTCCCAGCAACCCCCTGCCATGAAGCTGCCTCTTAAGAATGGGGCAGCCCCGGTGCAATGCCTGGTGCAGTGGGGCTGCCTCCCTGGGGCCGGGGCTGTGCCCTAGATGGGGGGTGGAGTCGAGGTGCACAGCCGGTAACTCCCCTCTCCCTGCCAGTCCCTGGTGCCTGGTTTCTGGAATCAAACACTTTGTTTGGTGTGAGTGAGAACTCAGTAGCAAACTCCTTGGGTGAGATTTTGGGGTGTAGGAGGGAGAGGAGTAAGCACAGTAAGACCCCCAAAAGAAGCTGCCTGCTTCCTTTAGAGCTGGGAGCCGCTTCTCCTTATATTTGAAATGCTGCGCATAAACGTGCTTGTGAAGTTTTCCCAAGTCGTGGGAAACTCCCGCATGTCGCCTTTAGCTGCAGCTTTAACTGTCTATTGGTTGAGCATAGCTGCGCACCGTTCTGTACCCGGGCCCTGCCCCGGAACTGCCTGAGCACTGCTTTCCCAGGGAGCAAGGGGCTCTGCCTCCGTGGGCCGGTGTTGCCAGTGTGTATGCATTCATTCAGCCAGTGCACACGGAGGGCTTTCTCACGGGGCCCCGTCTGCCGCTGAGCAGTATAGAAACCGGAGAAGATTCTTGGCCTCGGTGGAGCTTATGTTCTGGAAGAGGGGGAGAAAAGAACCGTGCACAGTTTCTTTTTTCTTTCTTTTTTTTTTTAAGGATTTATTTATTTATTTGAAAGGCAGAGTTACAGAGGCAGGGAAAGAGAGAGAGAGGGAGGTCTTCCATCTGCTGGTTCACTCCCCAAATGGCTCCAACGGCTGGAGCTGAGCTGATCTGAAGCCAGGATCCAGGAGCTTCCTCTGGGTCTCCCATGTGGGTGCAGGGGCCCAAGGACTTGGGCCATCCTCTACTGCTGTCCCAGGCCATAGCAGAGAGCTGGATCAGAAATGGAGCATCCGGGACTAGAACCGGCGCCCATATGGGATGCTGGCACTGCAGGCAGTGGCTTTACCCACTGTGCCATAGCGCTGGCCCCTGAACATTCTTATAAGTTCATTACCTGTTGTGTTTTGGGACAGATCTATGCATGTCTTTTGCTTATGTATCTACTGATCAGTGTGGATATGCTCTTGAATTATTGCAGATGCGAAACTATTACAAGTTGCAAACGAATGTTGTTTTTTTTTTTTTTAAGATTTACTCATCTATTTGAAAGTCAGAGTCGCACAGAGAGAGGAAAGGCAGAGAGAGAGCGAAGGGTCTCCCATTCGATGGTTCACTCCCCAATTGGCCGCAATGGCCAGAACTGTGCTGATCCGAAGCCAGGAGCCAGGAGCTTCTTCCAGGTCTTCCATGCGGGTGCAGGGGCCCACAGACTTGGGCCATCTTCTACTGCTATCCCAGGCTGCAGCAGAGAGCTGGATCAGAAGTGGAGCAGCCGGGTCTCGAACCGGCACCCATAGGGGATGCTGGTGCTTCAGGCCAGGGTGTTTACCCGCTGCGCCACAGTGCCGGCCCCAAATGTGCATCTTCGAATGCCAAGCTTCACGAACTGACTCTGCCTGCCCACAGTGCACCCTGCTGAGTGCCAGCTGTGTCACTGAGCTGTCTGTTTCCACCCCAGACCCTTGGGTGGGGGCCGTGCCTGCCGGTGTCTGGGGCTGTTAGGAGGGAGAGTCGCTTCTTACCCTTTGTGCAGAGTGGATTCTGCTTGGCCTTCGCTCTGCACCCTAGGCAGGCCCAGCGCTGTCGCCTGCCCTCCCCCGGGGGTTTCTGCTCCCTGCTCGGCACTCACCTGGTCAGAGAGCAACAGGCCACTTTCTTCTAAACTGGTTTTTGAAAGTCAACGCCCTAGTTATTTATTTATTTATTTTTATTTATTTATTTGAAAGGCAAAGGAAAACGGGGAGTGAGGGCCAGCCACAGAGAGAGAGAGAGATTTTCTGTCCACTCACTCTCCATGTGTCTGCAGCAGCGGGAGCTGGGCCAGGCTGAAGCCAAGGGCCTGGAACTCAGCCTGGGTCTCATGTGGGTCACAGGGATACAACCACTTGGGCCATTACCTGCTGCCCCTCAGGGTCTACGCTGGCAGGAAGCTGGAGTCAAGCAGAACTGGCACTCAATCCTGGTCACCCCGGGGGGGGGGGCAGGCATGACAAGCACTGTCTGCACGGCTGCACCGAAAGCCCATCCTACCACTGAATTTTTGAGCAAGGGGCTGGGGCCCTAGAGTATGCCTGCCTTAATGCAAATCCATTCTTGTCTATGGGGGGTGTGGACGCGAACTCTCATGGGCATGGGCCGAGGGGTCGGGATGCCCTGGAAATCGCCCCTTCCCATGCTTCCATTAGGAACTCCTCCCAAAGTAAGGCTGCAGGTGGAGAAAGATAAGATCACCCTTGGGCACCTTACTCTTTTTTTTTTTTTTTTCTGACAGGCAGAGTTAGACTGTGTGTGTATGTGTGTGTGTGTGTGTGAGAGAGAGAGAGAGAGAGAAAGGTCTTCCTTCCATTGGTTCACCCCCCAAATGGCTGCTATGGCCAGAGCTGCGCCGATCCGAAGGCAGGAGCCAGGTGCTTCCTCCTGGTCTCCCATGGGGTGCAGGGCCCAAGCACTTAGGCCATCCTCCACTGCATTCCCGGGCCACAGCAGAGAGCTGGCCTGGAAGGAGCAAGCCGGACAGAACCGACACCCCGACCGGGACTAGAACCTGGTGTGCCGGCGCCGCAGGCAGAGGATTAGCCTAGTGAGCCACAGTGCCGGCCTGGGCACCTTACTCTAACTTGAGCATACCCTACCCTGAGCCAGGTCACCATCTCCTGGTCTGAGAAGGAGGTGAGGGTGAGGAGTCTACATTTCAGTGTCAGCTGGTGCCTTAGAAAGGAGCTTTGTTCTGTTTGGATTCTCTGCCTTTGGCCGAGGCTTAGAAGAAAATGTACTAGAGTTTATAGCACTTAAAAGTCTAGCAAGTGGGGCCTGCGCTGTGGCGTAGCAGGTAAAGACGCCCCCTGCAGTGCCAGCATCCCATATGGGTGCCCATTTGGATCCCAGTTGCTCCACTTCCAATCCAGCTCCCTGCTAATGTGCCTGGGAAGGCAACAAAAGATGGCCCAAGTCCTTGGGCCCCTGCACCCATGGGGGAGACCCAGAAGAAGCTCCTGGCTCCTGGCTTTGGATAGACTCAGCTCCGGCCATTGTGGCCATCTGGGGAATGAACCAGTGGATGTAAGATCTCTCTCTCTGTCTCTCTCTCTCTCTCTCTCTCTCTCTCTCTGCCTCTGCCTCTCTGTAACTCTGCCTTTCAAATAAATAAATAAATCTTAAAAAAAAAAAAAAACTAGAAAGTGCTGCTTAGGTTAAATGTAACAGTCTCTCTCCACTCATGGACTTGTCTGTTGCTTGATATTTAAAGAAGAGAATCTATTTGAATCTGCAACTGGTAGTGTTACAAGGGTGACTTGGGAGTGGGTGGTTCCTTCACGGTGGCAGGTCACAGAACTGCTGAGTGGATGGCTTTCTGCCACTCGTGCTGGCTTTCCCTGTGTGGTGGCTGTTTGCCCAGAGACCCCCAGCTGCTAGAGTCGCCAGAACATCTGTGTGGCTTAGACAGCCTCCCCCTCTTCTCCGGCAGGCTGGGGAGCCCCGGTCAGGGTTCAAGACGCCCGCTTCTGGGGCCTTTCCCGAGGCTCCCACTGTCCCCACGTGGAATTGACTCCATTTCCTTGTAGAGGTCTCTCCTGGCACCTATCACGGGGTTTTGCACTTCTTCCTAACACCCCGCCTTGCCCCGGAAGCGGCACTCTGCTCTCTGCTTCCTAGCGCGGTGCGTGGCGGGACGGGGCGCCCGAGGTGTGGCCGCGTCCTGACGACCCGCTGCTGTGGCGTGACGGGGCACCCGAGGTGCGGCCGCGTCCTGACACACCCCGCCGCTGTCTCTGCGCGGTGCGTGGTGTTGGCCGCTGTCCATGCGCGGTGCGTGGCGTGTCGGAGCGCCCGAGGTGCGGCCACATCCTGACGCGCCCCGCCGCTGTCTCTGCAGAGATCGTGGACGGGAACGTGAAGATGACCCTGGGCATGATCTGGACCATCATCCTGCGCTTCGCCATCCAGGACATCTCGGTGGAAGGTGGGCTTCCTCCCCCCACCCCCACCCCCGGCCTCCAGCGGCTCATCTTCCTCGCCAGCCTCGGCTCGGTTAGCTCTTCGCCCTGGGCGATGGCCGCTGTGTCATGGGCCCATTTCAGGGCATCTGCCCTGCCTCCTGGTCTGTAAGGACTTTTCTGGGCTGCCAGTTCCCATAGGTGTGCAGGGAAGCCACTTTTGGCAAAGCCCAGAGGCTGTGGTGAGGGAGTGTCCTGTAAACCTGCCGTGGCTTCTGAGCGTGGGGCGGGAGCAGCCCCAGTTGGCGGGAGCTGACCCAGGTCCTCCACGTTGCTCGCATGGCTCCCTCTGGTGGCCTCCTCCCAGACCTGCAAGGGCTACTGTGACGGGGGTAATGACTGAGCGGGCTTTGGAGTCCACCTTGCCGCAGTTTTTGAGCTTATTTCTGATAGGCGTGCACTTATTTCATAACATTTGCACGTTGATATGCACATAGGCACACCCCCCCACACACAAATTTGCAATCCACGCAGTGAAAACAGAGGAGCCTTATTTTTTAGATGACAGTAAGATCCGGGTGGGAGTCCCCACGCTTTCTTCCCACTCAGCTGTGTGCACTCTGCAGGCTGCCGGAGGCCCTGTCTGGAGACTCCTGGCCTGCAGATTCCCTGGCCCCATCAGAGCTTCCTCCCCAGAGGGGCCGCCTGATGCGGTCGCCGACTTACTTCCTATCACTTCCATTTCTCCAAATCCAAAGGAGTAGGGAGAAATAATTCTGAAAACTAGAATCACTGTTAGGTCAGGATTTTAAAAAAACGTTTTATTTACTTATTTGAGAAGTGGAGAGAGAACCCGCATCTGCTAGTTCACTCCCCAAATGCCCAGGACAGTTGGGCCTGAGCCAAGGCCAAAGCCGGGAGCCGGGAACTCGATCCAAGTCTCCCACGTGAGTGGCAGGATCCCAGGTACTTGAGCCGTCACCGGCTGTCCCCATGGTGCGCACTGCTAAGAAGCTGGAGTCAGGAGGAGGGGCCGGGTGTGGAGTCCAGGTGCTTTGATTTGGAACCTTGGCATGTTAACTGGTGCTGCATCACTCGGACCGACGCCCGCCCCCTCTCAGAATTTAAATAAGCCACGCAGCCAGCTCTGAAATGCTTCCTAGGCTCTCGGATAACTTCTCAAACCCTGTCAAGCCGTGAACTTGCTGGCAGGGGCTCCCCCCCCCCCCCCCGGCAGCAGCAGGGCTGGAATCCGGGCTTCACGTGAGCCAGCACCCTCCACCCACGGGCTCGCCTGCTGACCTCTGCCGGTCCCCTTCCCACAGAGACATCAGCCAAGGAAGGGCTGCTCTTGTGGTGTCAGAGGAAGACGGCCCCTTACAAGAATGTCAACATCCAAAACTTCCATATAAGGTGAGTGGCCGGGGGCTGCCGGGCTGCCTCCCCGGGAACTCCTGGCCACCTTGGCGGGGTCAGTGTCGGCTCTGGAGCCGAGTTGGGGCCCCAGGGGAAGAGGCGCCTTGCCTTGAACGGGACGTATCGCTGTCTTGGACACAGCTGCTATGTCTGGGACACTTCGGTCTGTGTTCATACCACCAGGGAAGTCCCCCAGGGGAGCGTCCTGCACATCCCAGCCCGGGCTCCCGGGCAGCCGCAGCCCCCCACAGCGTCTGGGATTGTGGCAGGAAGAAATGTCCCTTTTCAACCTGCCTTCTCCTATCTCCATCTCCAAAAAGTTATAGCTGAGGGGACTTCCCAGAAGTTCATGGAAAAATGCATATTTCAAAAAAAAAAAATGGGCTTGCTTTTCAAAAAAATTTTGCATCAAAATAACTTGTTTTTGAAAAACAGAGTGAGCACGCACCTGCTGTTCACTCTCCAGATGCCCATGAGAGCCAGGACGGGGCTGGGCCGGTCTCTCATGTGGTGGCAGGAACCCAGTGACTTGACAGCACACCTGCTCTTCCCAGGGTCTGCGTTGTCAGGAGTCACAGCTGGGTGCGTGCTCTGATGCGGGATGCAGGCAGGCGTCCTAACCACCAGGCCAAATGCCTGTCCCTGAACTTTTCTTTTGATGCCAGCTTTCCACGAACTTTTTGAAATCCCCTCCTGTTTATCCCCAGCATAAAGGTGGCCCTCGCCTCCCAGCCCAGCTTTGGTTAGCGCCTGGCCGCCTGGCCGGTGGGCCGCCCTCACCAGCTCGCTCCACTTTCTCTCTCTCTGGGCAGCTGGAAGGACGGCCTCGGCTTCTGTGCCTTGATCCACCGACACCGGCCTGAGCTGATCGACTACGGCAAGCTGCGCAAGGTGCGTGCCCTCACCCGACCCCACCTGCTGGTCCCTGCTGGGTGGGTGGGCAGGGGGACAACGGGCCTGGCCCCCTGCTCCGAGAGGTGTCTGCCTCTTAGGCCGGCCAGGCCTTTGTAGAAGTGAGCAGGAAAACCCCTTGCAGGCTCCTTCATGCCCATGGGCACACAGCAGGTGCGTCCGTGTGCACAGTCCTGGCACACCTAGAGAATGCACCCCTGTGGCCATAGTTGGGGGAGGGAGCGATGAGGTCCTAAGTGACATTCCTGCCTCATGTTCCTGTGGGCTTTGCAAGGTGGCACCATTACCGTGTGACTGACAGTATTGTATCTTCCGAGAGAGGTTTTCTCCCAGCTGCGCGGTCCTGAGCGGGTTCTCCCGCCCCACATGGATTTCATTTCCTTCCCTGCTCCAGCTTGGAGGGCTTTCTTTGAACATTGCTTGGTTTCTCTTACACTTCTGGCATGTGTCGTGCGGCTGGCTGTGTGCATGGCAGGGCAGACGAGCGGCGATGAGGGCTGTCTCCAGCCTCAGGCTGGCTCTCGGCGTCTGAGCTGGTGAGGGGTGCTGACCGAGACCTTGGCAAAGCCTGTCCTGAACCATCCTGACCGTTCGACTGGACTCAGCAACATCTGCTCCACCTGTCCCAGTGCCAAGAGGCCGCATGCATGGGCATCTTGGAAAGGCCCCTGGCTGCAACAGCCAGAAGCCAGGAACTCCCATCTTGGGTGCAGGAGCCCAAGCACTTGGGCCATCTGCTGCTGCTTTCCCAGGCGCATTAGCAGGGAGCTGGATCGGAAGTGGAGCAGCCAGGACTAGAACTGGCGCTTATCTGGGATGCTGGTGTCACAGGCCAGCTCCTGACTCAGCTGTTTATGACAAGTGTGCTGTACCTGTTGTCCCCTGCTTGAGTGTACAAGGTGACAGTGGCCAGGTCGTCCCCAGCTGTTGCCCATCCCCACCTGGAGCTGGACCAGTGCTGACCGCCCCATTGCAGAGGCTCCTAGTGCCTCCGTCATTGGGAGGCAGGAGTGGGGTAGCAGTGGGGGGGCGTTGCCTGATACCACCCCATCCCTCTCTGCAGCTTTTTATCAGCCCCAGCCCATTTCCCCCAGTGTTACTCTGTGTCGTCCCCTCCCCCCGCCCCAGTTCGCTTTAATTCAGTTCTCTTAGTGGATCTCTTAGTGGATCCAGCCCAAACGCTAGCCCGGACCTTGTCTCAAAGAACTTGGGGCTCTTCCCTCCTGAAGAGTCTCGGTGAGAGGGTGGTGGTACGGGAGGTGCCTGCTCCCTGGGGCAGCAGGCGAGTGGGCGTCGGGGTGACGCTGGCAGCTGCCGTGCCAGGCTCTGGTGGAAGTGACTTGTAGCGCTTGGCGGTGTTTTCCCGTCACCCTGGCTCCTGTCAGACTTTCCCAGAAGGGCTCCGCCTTCTCTGTTTTGAGTAATTTCCTCCTGAAAGTGTCCCAAATGGGTGTGTTTACCCCTCAGTTCCCTGGGTATTCTCACTTTAGCAAGTGGAGGAACCGAGGCAAAGTCTGCCTGCAGCAGGTTGCAACTCCTCCCACTCCTGGGCGGGCCTTCTGCACCTTACAGGTTTTTTTTTAAATTTCTGGTAAAATACACATACAGATAAACCTAAAATGAACCGTTGTAACCATGGTCAAGTGTACCATTGAGAGGTGTTAGCTTCATGCACGTTGTTGCGCATCCATCACCATCCATTTCTAGAACTTTCTCAGGACCCATGAACCACCAGCTGCCCGCTCTCTCCCCCTGCCCAGCCCCTGGTCACCACCATTCTGCTTTCTGCCCGCACCAGCTGAAGCTCGGGAAGTGGTGCTCTCCGGCCTCTGTCCTCCTGTGCCTGGCTTATCTCACTTGGCAGAGTGCGCCCATGTTGTGCTGGGGGTCAGAGACTTTTCCTTCCTGAGCGAGGCTGAACCGTGCCCGCTCGCGTGTCTGAACGCATTTGCTTGTCCTGTCGTCCAGGGACGCACACCTGGCCACGTCTATCTTTTGGCCACCGTGAGTAGCCTGCTCTGGCCGTGGGTATGCCACTGCCCTTCCTGTCACAGACCTTCCATGGAGAGCCAGGAATGGAATCGCCGGATGCCACGGCGATCGCCCGTTCTGTGTCCCTTGCGCCGTGTCACACTCCCACTCCGTCTGATGCCCCCCAGTGTCTCCCCATCCTCGCCAGTCCCCGCTGAGCTTCCTGGAGGCCAGCACAGTTCACAGGACGGGGGCCATTTGGGGGAGCCCCAAGGCCTCACCTGTTCCAACTCTTGCTGAGTCTGGAGCTCGGAGCCTCCTAGTCCCAAGTCTTGTGTTACACACGGGGAAACTGAGGCCAGGGTCCTTGCCCTGGAGCTCTGCGGGCGTGAGGCCGGGCTGGAACCAGAAGCCAGGAACCAGGGTGCCGGCCCCAGCATGCATTTCTCAGCAGGCAGGCCTTTCCCACCCCACCCAAGGTCTTCACCCCATTTTTCTGATGAAGAAACCTAACTTTGAGAGGGAAAGAACCCTCTGACCTGCAGCCGGTGAGAGCAGCGTTCTGTGCCCAGAGCTGCGCCCTGGGGATCCAGGCTGGTGACAGTGCCCTGTGTCCCCCATTCTGGTGACCTCTCACACCTCTCAGGGGTGTCCCCGCGGTCCCTGTCCCCACTCTCACCTCTTCCGCCTTCTCCCCTCCCCCCCAGGACGACCCCCTCACGAATCTGAACACGGCCTTTGATGTGGCAGAGAAGTACCTGGACATCCCCAAGATGCTGGATGCCGAAGGTGAAGGGCGTCCCCCATCCGCCGGCTGCAGCTAAGGCGGGGGACAGGGGGCGGGGGCGGGAGCTTGGGGTCTCCTGTCCATCAGGAACGCCGCAGCTCCCTGAGCTTTGAAGGGAGAGGGGACTTTGAGGCTCTTCTTGCCCGGATCGCTTAAGGACTGCTCTCGTGTTTGTCTTGGAGTCACAGTTGCGGGTTGGGACAGGAGGTCCCCCCGGCTGAGATCCATCCTGCAGGGGCCACAGCCCACGGGCAGGGTGCAGCGCCCTGGCCATGTTCCCGCTGTGACCGAGGACTGCGTGTGCTGCTAGCTCTCGTCACCCTCATAGTCCTTGCAATCCTGGGGACCCGCCCTGTGCCCTGCTCCGTGGAGGGGCCCTGGGCTACAGCTCCCTGGCGGTGTAGCTTCCCCATCTGTCCTGCCTGCGCGGCAGACCCAGGCAGTGTGGGGACGGAACCTGGCTAGGGACAGGTTTGGGGTTTGATGCAAAAACATCCTTACCAAAGATGAGGTCTCTGGGCGGGGCGTGTGGGCCACCCGATGGCCACCAAGCCCTGCTGTGCAGAGCAGCTCTCGCAGGTGCACAGAGGTGGGTGGGTGGGTGGGTGGGTTGGTGGGGAGGTCTCTGGGGAGCTGGGCAGGCCCATGGGCCTCAAGACTGAGCCCTGTGCCCACTGCTGCTCTTGCCCCTTCGGGCAGCCTGGCATACCTTAGCCACCTGCCATCTGGGACTCCTTGACCGCAAGGGCTCAGGGGCTGGTGTGAAATGTGCCTGCTCCCTGAGGAGGGCTGGGGGGGCGTCCAGGACCGTTCCCTGCTCCCTGCCCCACCAGTAGCTTCTCACCCATTTTCAAATTGCCAGCAACAGAGAGAGAGAGAGAGAGAGAGAGAGTTCTCACCTGATCAGTCACTCCTCAGAGGCCCGTAATGGCCAGGACTGGGCTGGGCTGGAGCCAGGAGCCAGGGGCTCAGTCCCGGTCTCCCATGTGAGTGGCAGGAACCCGATCACCTGGGCCATCAGCTGCTGCCTCCGAGGCTCTGCAGTAGCAGGAAGCTGGAGTTAGGAGCCGGAGCCTGGAATCGCACTCAGGCACTCAGATGTGAAACGTGGGCATTCTAACTGCTAGGCCAAACGCCCACTCCATCCCTTTGTTTTTAAATTTCACTGTATCATGAGAACATTTTCAAGTACTTTGAAGTACCCAAAAGCAGAGTGAATGCTATAAGGAGCGTTTGTGTATCCGTCATCCAGATGGAATGATGAGTGAGACTTTGTCACACTGTATTTTTTCCTTTTTTTTTGTTTTGTTTTGTTTTCTTTATTGAAATGTTTTTAAAGCAAATCTCAGCTATGTACTTGAAAAAACCTTGCCTTGAAAATACGGGTGTTTTCTTCTGTAACCATGGAACAACCTTTTTTTTTTTTTTTAAGATTAATTTATTTGAAAGAGGGAGAGAGAGAGAGAGAGAGGTGTCTTCCATCCTCTGGTTCGCTCCCCAGTTAGCTGCGGTGGCCGGAGCTGCACTTATCTGAAGCCAGGACCCAGGAGCTTCTTCAGGTCTCCCATGTGGGTGCAGGGGCCCAAGGACCTGGGCCGTCTTCTACTGCTTTCCCAGGCCACAGCAGAGAGCTGGATCACAAGTGGAGCAACTGGGACTGGAACTGGCACCCATATGGGATGCCGGCACTGCAGGCATTGGCTTTACCCACTATGCCACAGAGCCAGCCCCCGGAACAACTTTTACACCTGGCAAATTGACAGAAGTCTTGGTTTATCTACTGCTGAGTTCCAGATCAGATGTCCCTGGTTGTCTAGAAGAGTCTTTGAGAGGTGCACCCGTGGCACTGCCTGTCGTGTGCCACCCCTCTGTTCTCACATCTCTTCTCGCCCTTGGCCCTCCCCTCCTAGTTCTGCCATGAACTTGGGGCGGAAGGACTTTTTTTTTCTTTTTAACGTATTTGAAAAGCAAAGAGAGAAAGACCAAGAAAGCTCTCCTATCCTCTGATTCATTCTCCAAAAGAATGAAGCAGCAGCTAGGGCTGGGCCAGGCCAAAACCAGGAGCCAGGACCTCAATCCAGACCTCCCTCATGGTGGCAGGCGCCCGACGACTTGAGCCATCGCCTGCTGCCTGTCAAGGTGCACATGAGCAGGAAGCCAGACTCAGGCACCTGTGATAGGGAAAGTAGGCGCCCTTAGCGGTGTCTTCACTGCTGTGCCCCCCGCCCTCCCCGCTTAGCGCTTGTGGGGTCCTGCGTGGCCGCGTAGAGCCAGGCTCCCCGTCTCGGCGCTGAGTCGGCAGGAGCTTTCTTGGTTGCTTCGGGAGGTGGTGCCACGTGCGCCCGGCTGCCTTTAACTCCTGGATGTCGTTGACAGACATCGTCGGAACCGCCCGGCCCGATGAGAAGGCTATCATGACTTACGTGTCCAGCTTCTACCACGCCTTCTCTGGAGCCCAGAAGGTACCCGGGGCCCCCTGCTCCTCCCATGCCCAGCACACCTCATGCCGGCCCCCAGCCACGCTCTCCACCCCTCCTGCCCGCCCTGCCCCTCCCCGGGGCAGGTGCCTGGATGGTCTCATCGGTAGAGTTAGCGCCTGGTTCTGCAGTGGCGTGTTGGTCTTGTCTGGCTCCTCTCCCACCCCGCACCCCTGCTCTCTCTCTCTCTCTCATCTTCCTCTCCCGTGACCAAGAAAATCGGGCAAGGGCTCATGAGCTTCTGGGTCGAAGGTGCCTGGCATCAGCAGGAAGGGCTGTGTGTGTGAGATCAGCAGGGCTGGGCTGGGCCCTGCCCCTGCACGCCTCCCTCTGTTGCAGCTCCAGCCCTGGCCAAGCGAAGGGCTTTCCGTTGGGAGGCGGTTCTGGGGGGACAGCGCCTGTCTTCCTGTACCCGTTGTGTGCAGCTGTCATCAAGCCCCTCACCTTCGCCCCACTCATGCACACGTGATTTAGCAGATCTGTGCCCAGCCCCTGTGCGCCTTGGCGCCCTCTGGTCCCTGTCCAGGACCCCCACGAGGTCCCTTTGTACTCTGTTCCCAGAGAGAGACACAACCCCTGGTGGGGGCGGGGAGGGAGCGGGCAGCTGTGAGTCTCTTCAAGTGTCCTGGCCCAGTGTCGCTCGGGGAGTGTCCGAGTCCAGTTGTGCAGGTTCTGCACTACACAAGGGCACCACGCCCACTGCAGACAGAGGTGTAGCTTGGGCAGCAGACACCCTTTCCCCAGAGCCCCCTTCCTGGGCGAACACCCAGAAGCGGCAGCCTTGACCGCGGAACTCCATGGCTTTGGTCTGTGGGCCTGTCCGATGCTCGTGCAAACGTCCCGTTCTGCATGGCCCCCCAGCGACCTGTCTGAAGATGCATGCTGGGAGCCCCTGCCCCCCACCCCCACCCTGCGCCCTCCCTGCCTGTCTCCGGCCCCACCTGGGACTGTGCTCAGCTCCCACCTGTCCCCTGTCCCCACACCGTCCCCTTTTCCTCTCTCTGAGCCTTCCCTCTGTGTCTGTCTATCTGTCTGTCTGCCTGTCCGTCCCGTGTTCTCTCTGCCCACCACAGCTGCTTGGGTTGATTCTGTGCCGCCGCCGCCGCCGCCGCCTACTTTCTCCTCTCAACCTCTTCTTCTCTGCGCAGATGCGTAGGCACGCTAAGGCCGGATGGGAAGGCCATGTGACCTAATGTTTCATGTCACTGCCACGCCTTCTCGGGTGCGCAGAAGGTGAGCTCTCCCTCGGCCTCGCCCACTCTCCCTGCCGCCCTCTCGCCCTCTCTCTCTCCGTCTGCCCTGGACGCTCCGGTGGCAGGCCCTGGAGTGAAACGAGGGGTTAGCAAAGGGGCAAGACGCTCTGTGACCCTTGGCCAGGACACTTGAGGATGCCAGAGAAGCTCAGCCTCTGATGGCCCCTGGGGGCTCCGTCCCTGTGCACTGGGCAGAGTGGACACCAGGACTGGGAAGGAAGTTCCTGGTCTCCACTTCTTTCCTTCCCCACCCGTCCCCCCATTGAGAGCCCTTGTCCCGAGCGCTGTGGCTCTCGGCTCTGCTTCCTGACTGTTCCCTTAAGCGCACTCTCTCCTTGCTTCCTGCTCGAGCAAGGTCACCCACCCTCCAAATACAGCCAGCAGCCAGGGCAGGGAGAAGTCCAGGCCAGAGCCCTGCCTGATGCTTCCCAACCAGGCCTGCCGTGGATGGTTGTGCAGGTTGCATGCAATTCAAGCGCACCCTGTGTGTGCTGTAGACAATAAAGATCTGAATGTTTATTGCTAAATATTCTGCAGATGTCAGTAAAAAAATATCTCCTAACAAAATCAGTTGACATCTTTCCAATGGATGCAACCTGGGGGAGGAGATGGCTTTAAGGAGTTAGACAAAGATACCCCCTGGGCTAGCAGCTACCTTGTTCCCTGCCTGTCACCTCTGAGCCCTGTCCTCACCTTCCTCCCAGGGCCCGTGAGCACTCAGAAGGCAGAGGGACCCCTCTGGAGGCTCCTGTCCCCCAGGTCCCGGCTGCCCAGCCCTCCCCCGTCCTGTGTCCTGCTTCCTCTCTCCCTCTGGCCCACCCCCCTGCCGCTGTGCTCGCCCTCACCCCCACCTTGTAGCTGCGAGGACAGCATCTCTCTGCTTGCCTTGGCTGGCCTGCCACCTCGGAGCCCCGGAGAGCGCACCTGCCCGTGTCCCTGGCTCGGCTGACTGCAGTGGTCTGTCCCTCTTTCCACTCTTCTTCCTCTTCCTCCTCCTCTTCTCCTTCAGGGCTCTGTCCTGGGTTTCACGCCCACTGACTCTGGCCTTACCTGTGTCTGAGGCCTTCTCTGTGTCCTGGCTGATAAGTGCTCGGAAGGGAATGTGGGGTGTGTGTGTGTGTGTGTGGCAGCCTGCTCCTCTTCCACAACCTCCACCCCTCCCCTGTGCCCTGTTCCCCTCCCCTCATCCCTGTTGCAACCATTTCACGCTACTTTTGTCCACATCCGAGGACAAGGTCACCAGCTGGGGTGGGGGTGGTGGCACTCCTCTCCTGTCCTAGGGCGGGGGTCTTAGTTGCTGCCAACCATGAGTTTGGTGGGCCAGATGGAAGGGAGCCCCACCCCTCCTTGGGGGGCAGGGGCTCCGGGAAGGAGGGCTCTCTCTGCCTGGCAGCACCATGGCTGGTGCTGATAGGGGGAATCAGCCTCACCAAACCTTGGACCATGGGACCAGAAAGGCAGGATCTTACACCGTGTGCATGTGTGTGCACACGTGTGTGTTCAGCACGTGTGCCTGCCCACAGCCATGGCGCACACATCCGTGTGACTGTCCACGGTGGAGGCAGGCACACTTCTGTAGGACACACTGGTTCTGGTTCTCACTCTTTCTCCACTTCCCTCTCCCCTCCTGGTCCCCCACAGGGATGTAGGATGGGTGGGTGCACCAAGACTGGGCTAATGTAGTCCGTGCTTTGAAGTTCATGGTCACTTGGGAGCTGTCTCTGAGAAGCAGCCCTTGACAGCATGAACTTGATCCAGGTGCTTTCAGGAGCAGATGCATCCATTGATTTGTCCCTCAGTGTACGTGGGGAGAACAACGGCCCGTTCCTGCCCTCGAGTTCATGGTGTGTCTGGGGGAGCCCTGGGAACAAGAAGCTGGCAGTGGCTGCAGGAAGCAGTGCCTGCTCTGTGCTGGATCTGAACGGGGGCTGGGGTGGAGGGGAGAGCCAGGGGGCTGCAGGACGCACTGGACCTCCAGCAGGGGTGAGTAGGGGTCCACAGCCTGTGTAGAAGCTTTGAGCCATGAGATTGCAGCACGCTAGTTCCACGCAGGCTGCCTGTGGAGGGGAAGATGGCAGGAATCAGAGGCGGTCCAGAGCGGCTGCAGGGGAGAGGACCTGTGTCACACCGGGGCTCAGCTCTTCCCCGGCCCCATGCCCAGCCCGCCCCCCCATCCTGGGGGAAGCCGGACCCTTGGGCTGAGATCCCTGCAGAGTGGGGAACCTTGTTGGCGGAAGCACCAACGCGGGGGGCTGACTTGGGACAAGTGGAAAAAGTCGGCTTCGGGTAGCTGTGGGAGGAAGGAGAGGCCATTCCGGCTAGATCTGGGAAAGCTTTGTCGGAGAATGTCACCCATGAGAACCTCGTGGCAGTCATGTGGATCTGTAGGGACGTGTCACGTGGCCACATTTAGATATCTGACATCACCTTAGTGGAAAATGGTTCCTCTGTAGGTGCAATTTGGCTTGGAACAGCTAAATCCTCCGGGAATAATAGTCTGTAACTTTTGGAAAATTCCTCTTTAATAGAGAGCAAAATGTAGTTGCATGTTCGCTGTATCACAGTACAGCTTAAAGTAGGTCAGGAAACAAATACGCACACGCAAACTGCAGAGCAAACCCAGATTTCTCGTAGCCTTTACCCCTACTGCTCAGAAGTGGACAGGTTGCCTTTTTACAGAATAAATCCGAGGCTGCTTCAAAAAGTTCACGGAAAATGGGATTAAAAGATGAGCTGCTTTGGGTGCAAAAGAAACGTGTGAAAGCCACGTACGATGCTTGCGCACTCCACAGCTTGGGTTTTCTCAGCCGGTTGAAGATCGCACATCGTGTGCTCGCCTGCATTACCTTGTGCGAGTCCCATCAACTCCAGCAAGCTTGGGCTTTCTCGTGCTGCTTGCTTGGGTCCAGGGCAGGGCAACCCCTCTCGCACACAAACCCGAGGTCAGGCCCCTCCCAGTGTGGGCTTCTGACACTGCTTCAGTTTCCAAGTCCCTCCCAGGGCCCGCATCTTTCTCCTGCGGGAGGAAATATCCCCTTGGAGTTTCTACCTCGTCTCCCACATCCCCCGCAGTGCATGAGGTTCTTAGAGCCGTGGCGGGGCCAAGCGTTAGAAAGCCAGAAAGCTGGCATCCGCAGGGTAGGCCCTGCACCTGCCATCGTCAGCGTTCTCCACTCCGGGCTGGTGTCCTGGAGGCCCTGCTGGGCTCGTGCCTGCCAAGCTGATCTCATCTGAGCTCCGTGGCTGAGGCCGGTGGAGGCCGACCCGTCTTCATCAAAGAGCCGCTGTGGAAGCAGGTGCATCCCAGCCTGCAGCAGGCTTCCTGGGGGTGCTGCCTGCCTGCGAGAGGAAGCTGGACAGTGAGAGTAGGGGAGGGGTCAGAATTCAGTTTGTTTTGCTTCTCCCCCCCCACCCCAAATCCAATCTGGATTCCAGGGACCTGCTCCTGAAGGTGGTGATGGGAGCTGGGCTGTTCTCCGAGGCAGCCCCGGTAGAGTTGGCCGGTGGGCCTTTTACAAAGAAAAGTGTTCCTCTGCCCCATGATGTCCAGGTCCCTCCCAAGGGCAGGGCTGCTGTTATAGACCTCACTGTTCTCAGCCTGTTGCTGAGGCCAGCTGGGCAGGGGCAGGCTGAGGTGCAAGGGATTGGCTCTTTATGGAAAATCCCCAGAGGCCCTCCTGAGAATGCCCCCCTTTGTCCCTGGAGTGCTCGGCAGGCTCTAGGTGCTGGGCGAGGGTCCAGAGGCCCACAGGCCACATCCCTTGCAGTCCTGTGAGCTCAGATCCCAGGCCACCCAAGTGGATAGATGGACACATCCGTTTGCGATCACTGGGCCCAGGGTTTTCCAGATGAATTGGGGCTGTAAGGAGAGCAAGGTGGGCCTTCTCCATTTGCCATGGCAACAGCAGCTGTACCAGCCTGCAGTGGTGGGGGGCGCCCTGCGATTCTCATCTGCTGGCAGGCAGGTTTGGGGCAGGATCTGCAGCCACCCCACCTCCACACATGATTGTCAACTTGGAGGGGACACCCCTTGGCTCTCCCCTGCCCTGGCCCAGCCTCCAGGGGTGTAGCTGGGTGCTGCAGGCAGCTGATGGGAATGGGGGGTACATAGCGGCCTGGTTCCCGGGACCCTGCCCTCTCGAGCCCCTGACTTCTGGGACAGGCTCCAGGCCAGGAATTTCCCTTGGAATTCCCCCGAGTGACCTCTCACTTGAGGGGTGAGGACCGACCTGGAGTTCTGTGTGAGACGAGGCCTGGCCCCTCCAGGACAGCGATGGTTGGGAGCAGGGGCTGAGGCCTGAGGATGCAGCTCCTTGTCTCCATTTCTTGAGACCCAATGCTCCGGGTTCTACCTAGAGGACTTGGATCAGCCTGTGCCATTCCTGTGTCACCCCCTTACTGAGCCCCAGCCCACCCCGACCCCTACAGTCATCAGCCCCGCCCCCAGCACAGTCACCCCCAGAGCACACGATCCAGTGGCGTGCGTCCTGTTTGGAAAGTTCTTCAAGGAGCAAGCGTGGCTGCTGTGGCCTGCATCAGCTTCCTGCTCTGGGCGCCCACAGCCTCAGGAAGTTCGTGGTGCTGCCCCCGAGACCCGCCGTGGCTTGCTCACCCACCAGCTGGGAGGCCCCGCCTCTCTCCGCTTGCCCCGGGCATCTTTTTTTCTTCCCCAGTTGTGCGCTTGTCTTCTCACGGGCATCCTCTCCTCCCAGCCCGCTCTTTTCTTTCCACCCCGTGGCTCCCGGGAGGCTCTGAGCCCGCCTCCCTTTGGTGTAGGGTTAGAGCAGGCACAGAGCACGGCTGCAGAGTGGACCTAGGAATGCTCCCCTCCACGGCCCACGGTCACGGGCAGCGCTGTCCCCTGCGGGATCCAAGCCCTTGCGTCTGAGCACAGTTCCATCTCTGCTTCCTCGCAGCCGAGGCCCCCTCGGGTCTCTGCTTGTCCAGCGCTCCATGCGTGATGAGCGTTGTCTTCCCAGGGGCGTGCACGCTGGGCGTCCTCCCCTCGCCGGGCTGATCTGCAGGGTTTGCCTTTGGTGCAGCTGAGGGTCCCTTGGTTTTCGCCGATGTGATCTCATCCCCGGGAGAGTCAGCAGGGATCCTGAGGCCCCGAGGCCTCTCTATCAGCACCTGCTTCCAGGACTCCCACATTGCATCTCCAACATCCTGGCTGATCCAGGCCTGAGGCCCTGAGCCTTGGGGTGCCAGTGCCGCCCCTGGGAATTCTGGGACAATTTTCTCCACCTGACCTGAGAATTCTGATCCTGTCGGTCATTGGGTTAGTTTCTTCCCAACATGCGGTGTTGGGCCTCAAACTCAGGCCCTTTGGCAGGGATCCAGGTCAGTCACCAAGGCCTCCATCCAGGCTCACTGACCTACAGGACCTGGGCTGACAAAGTGGGGGTAGGGGGGAGGACTGAGGAGGACCTAGGAGAGGAGGTGGCTTCAGAGCCATGGCAGCTCCCTCCAGGCACTTTGGAGTGCAGGAGTCGGGGAGGGGCTTTGCCGGCACAGGTGTGTGCCCCGTTCCCCTGCCACCGGCACCGGCTGGCCCTGACACTCTGCGTCTTGTCACCAGGCGGAGACAGCAGCCAACCGCATCTGCAAGGTGTTGGCCGTCAACCAGGAGAACGAGCAGCTGATGGAAGATTACGAGAAGCTGGCCAGCGATGTGGGTACCCCCGGGTTCTGCTGCCGTGGCCCCAGCAGCGCCCTGCACAACCCACCCTCCGAGAACAGGAGTCCTCACTTTTGTCGTGGGAGCCAGGCTGGGTGTGGTCCACGGGCCCGGCTCAGTTAACTCTCAGGGCAGTCGGGCCGTGCTGCAGATCTCCCAGGGAGGAGAGGTAGGCGCAGTGAGCACAGGAGGTCCTTGCAGCTCCTGAGAGTTGAATAGGAGGTCTCCAAGCCCTGGTACACTGGTGGTCTGTGTGTGAGTTCCACGTAAACTGGGAAAGTGGTGTGCCTGGGGCTGGCCACAGACCGGGCAGGTGTCAGGGCTGGCTGGGGCTGGTTGGTGCTGGGCCCAACAGGGGACAGGATGGGCCAGTGCTGGGTGTGCCGTTGGCCACACAGGGGTCAGGGCTTCCCTGAGAACAGCCAGCCTTGTGAGCTGCCCAGCCCAGCCTCTCGGTGTCTCTGCTGGCCCACAGGGGCAGACAGAACCCCAGTTCGGTAGCCAGAGGGCCTGGCTGTAAATCCTCGCTCTGTGATCTCCATGATCCTGCTCCCTAGCCTGGGGCAGTTACAGCACGTACTCAGGGCTCCTGCAGGGGAAGTGGGCACCCGGCACCTTGCAGCCATTGGGTAGGTTTCCATTCCGCCCAATCTTCTCCATCGCCTTGGCTACTGGAAAACAATGCAGGCTGGTCCCTGCCTGGGCTCCAGGCCAGCGCTCTGCCCCAGAAGCAGCCCCTCCCCTTTTGGGACAGGGACCCACGTTCTAGAAGCCTAGCAGGTCAGGGGACAGGAACCTCAGGGAGCAGCTGTTAGTTGCTTGCTGTGGTGTGGACGGGGCAGAGAGGGGCAGGGAGGTGGAGCCGTGCCGGCTGGAAGTCCTGCGGAGGGAACGCCCTGGACCCAGGGAAGGCCCTGGTGCGGGTCTTGGGAGCAGAGCCCTCGCCCGCTCCGTGCCAGCGCCAGTGTCCGCTCCCTGCCCCGCAGCTGCTGGAGTGGATCCGCCGCACCATCCCGTGGCTGGAGAACCGGCTGCCCGAGAACACCATGCACGCCATGCAGCAGAAGCTGGAGGACTTCCGGGACTACCGGCGGCTGCACAAGCCGCCCAAGGTGCAGGAGAAGTGCCAGCTGGAGATCAACTTCAACACGCTGCAGACCAAGCTGCGCCTCAGCAACCGGCCCGCCTTCATGCCCTCCGAGGGCAGGATGGTGTCGGTGAGCACTGTCGCAGCCGGGGCGCCTCCCGCCCAGAGCGGCTCGAGATCCGGCGCCGCGCCGGGGTGGGCACTTCTCTTCGGGTGCATGCGCCTCTCTGGGATTCGATTCTCCGCCCGCAGCCCTGCCTAGGCCCCAGCTCCGCTGCACCCCATGGGTGCCCAGTCTACTGTGATCACACGGGGCCATGCTCGCCCTTCCACCACAGCACCAGCCTCCTTAGAAATGTCTTTAAAAACACAGTGCCTCCTGGCTTACTGAACCAAACAGATCACAATTCAGCAGCGGTAAAGTTCGGTTTACTTCCATGGAATTTTTTTTTTTTTTTTTTTTTGACAGGCAGAGTGGACAGTGAGAGAGACAGAGAGAAAGGTCTTCCTTTGCCGTTGGTTCATCCCCCAATGGCCACTGTGGCTAGTGCGCTGCAGCCGGCGCACAGTGCTGATGCAAAGCCAGGAGCCAGGTGCTTCTCCTGGTCTCCCATGGGGTGCAGGGCCCAAGCACTTGGGCCATCCTCCACTGCACTCCCGGGCCATAGCAGAGAGCTGGCCTGGAAGAGGGGCAACCGGGACAGAATCTGGCGCCCTGACTGGGACTAGAACCTGGTGTGCCGGCGCCACAGGTGGAGGATTAGCCTATTGAGCCACGGCACTGACCCCATGGAATCTTAAGTAGTTAAAAAGCAAGCACATTTATTACCTAATCAAAATCTTTTTTTTTTTTTGGTGTGGGGGGTAGGATATTTGAAAACTACAAATACACAAAATACAGAAAACAAATTACTTAACACTTATCACCTAGTTTCAACTTTAAAAAAAGGTTTTTGAGAAGATCTTTTTAGTCTTTTCCATAATTTTTATTTATTTTAAATTTTTAAAAAATGTTTATTTGAAAGGTAGAGTTACAGAGAGGCAGAGACAGAGAGTTTGTCCATCTACTGGTTCATGCCCCAAATGGCCACAACAGCTGGGGCTGGGCCAGGTGGAAGCCAGGGGCCAGGAGCTCTTCCAGGTCTCCCATGAGGGTGGAAGAGTCCAAGCACTTGGAACATCTTCCACTGCTTTCCCAGGCACATTAGCAGGGAGCTGGATCAGAAGTGGGACTCAAACTGGCACCCATATGGGATTCCGGGGCTGCAGGCCGTGGCTTTATCTGCTACGCCACAGCGCTGGCCCCCCCTTACATACTTTTTTAAAGGAAGCATATTTTATATAGTAACGACTGCTTTAAAACAGCTGAGGCAGGTGTTTAGCTTAGTGATTAAGTGGTTAAGACCTTCGTGTTCCACATCAGAGGAACTGGGTTCACATCCCAGCTCTACCTCCTGACTGCAGCTTCCTGCTAATGGGGACCCTGGGAGGAGCAGATGATGCCTCAAGTACTTGGGTCCCTCAGCCCTCTTAGCAGACCTGGATTGAGTTCCTGGCTCCTGGCTTCTGCCCAGCTTAGCCTGTTGCAAGCATTTGGGGAGTGAACCAGTGGACAGGAGCTTGCTCTGTCCCCGGACAAAATAAGACAATTTTTTTTTAAAGATTTATTTTATTTATTTATTTGAAAGAGTTACACAGAGAGAGGAGAGGCAGAGAAAGGTCCTCCATCTGCTGGTTCACTCCCCAGATGGCTGCAAAGGCCGGAGCTGTACCAATCTGAAGCCAGGAGCCAGGAGCTTCCACTGGGTCTCCCACGTGGGTGCAGGGGCCCAAGAACTTGGGCCATCTTCTACTGCTTTCCCAGTCCATAGCAGAGAGCTGGATCAGAAGAGGAGCAGGGACTAGAACCGGCGCCCATATGGGATGCCTGTGCTTCAGGCCAGGGCTTTAACCTGCTGCGCCACAGCACCGGCCCCCAAATTTTTTTTTTAAAAAGTCCCCAAACCCCACAGAGCTGACGTAACCAATGTGACCAGCCTCCTGTTTCGGGAAATACTCCTCTTTCATGTCATTTTTATGCCACTGGTGCCCCTTCACTCTGTCTCCAGGACTTGGTGAAGCCAGAGAAATATCAGAAAATGTAGCAGGGTCACCACGGCAGAGCTTGTCAGCCTTTAAAATGAGCGGTGGCAAGCACAGGCGGGCGTGCTGAGCGGGACTGGCAGGGATGAGCAAATGCGGATGGCACTGGGGGTGGCGGCCTCGGGGGTCTTGAAGGGCGAAAGAAGACCTTGACCTTGTGCGTGCCATTTGGAAGACTGATGCTTTTACAGGTCCCAGGCTGCATGGGGAGCTCCTAGGTGGTCAGAGTGCTCTGTGAGAAATAGAGCCAGTGCCCACCCCGGGGTGCACGGTAGGGTGGGTGACGCCCAGGCTGGCCTCAGTCCCGTCACTGCTCAGCCAGGGACCCTCGTGCTCACTGAAGGGGGTGGCCTTGTCTCAAAGGGTAGGTGGGTTTGTGCTTAGCACCTGCCTCTCAGAAGCGTGGCCAGCTCACGCAGGCCAGGGTCCCGGCTGCCTGAGCCGGCTGAGCAGACCCAGGAATGCGGGGAGGCAGGGCAGCTCGCTGCCTGCTGCCCTCCTGCGTCGTAGCTGCTTCCCCGGATGCCCTGTGGCCCTTGTGATTGACCAGTCTTGGGCAGGGAGAGCCTTGGGCTCTTTCCTCGCTCCCCCGTGACCAGGAAACCGATGAGGAACAGAGGTCGATTTCGCTGCAGGTTCAGGTCCTGAGGCTGGGAAGTGCAAGTGCACAGCGCTAGCGTTCACGCAGCCATGTTTGTGCACACTGATGCGGCTGAGCAAGCCCGCCAGAGCGCACCTGGCCCGTGTAACAGGAGCGCTCGCACAATTACCCGTGAGCCCTTGAATCCCTGAGCGCATTCACCCACTCACGCGGGCAGAGCCCTTGTGACCCAGCCCGCTCTCGGAGGTGCTCCCTGCAATACCCTGATGTCTGAGTTGGGGGTTTAGTTTCCAGCACGGGAGTTTAGGAAGACACATCCAAGCCCTAGTGCCCACCAGGCTCACTCTGAAAGGCCCAGAGCTGGCACCCGCGTGGACTCTGGCCCCACTCCCGGGAGCCGGGGCTGGGGAGGGATAGCTTGGGTGGTAGGGTGGAGCTGGGGACGAGGCCGTGCCTGGAAGGTCTGGAGCCAGCTGCAGGGATCTCCAGCCAGAGGCGCTGGGGCCCGGGGTCCCAGGCAGGCCCTGACCTTGCGCTTCGCATCCCCACAGGACATCAACAACGCCTGGGGCTGCCTGGAGCAGGCCGAGAAGGGCTATGAGGAGTGGCTGCTGAACGAGATCCGCAGGCTGGAGCGGCTGGACCACCTGGCGGAGAAGTTCCGGCAGAAGGCCTCCATCCACGAGGCCTGGACCGACGGTGAGACCCCCGGCCCGCCCCGGCCACGGCCCCTCCCCTTGTCTCCTGCCAGCTCTCCTAGGCAGTTTTATGAGCCTCTGGTTGCTTCAGTCTCCTTAGCTGGCCTGTGGGGAGGGTTTTGGGGACCCCGTTAGTGAATTTGGAAGTGTTCTTGCCACAGATGGCGTCTCTCCCTCGCCGAGCCAGTCAGCCCGGCATTGAATCCCGACTCGGCCGCTTCAAAGCCCGGTAAATCCGGCCCGCAATGCCTTTACCTACAGGCCTCTGTTTCCTGCTGCTTTAGTTTCCTGGGCTTCAGGCCGGAGAGGTTGGCTCCGTCCTGGGGCAGAGGCTGCAGGTGCCGCCTACAGTGTCAGTAGGAGGTGACAAGGCAAGGCCCTCTGCGCTGTAGCTCTGGTGGCCTCCGGTGGTGCCAGGGCTCCTCCACCTGCCGCGTCCCTGCCTGCGTCCCCACGGGGCTTCTCGCTGCCTCTGTGTCTGTGACTGGCTCTTCCTTCCTCTCCTTGATAGAGGCCAGTCGTTGGGTTTAGGCCGCATCCCAGTCTGGGATAACCTCATCCTAGCCAGTGACGTCCATGCTAGGATTCCAGGTTGACCTGCGTGTGGGGATGGGGAGCCTATTCCGGCCTGCACAGCCCCTTCGCAGGGTTGGAGAGCGGCTATTTCTGCACAGTTCAACGCCCGGCAGGTGGAATGCATTCAGGCACGGTGGCTCTGGGTGTTTTCCGGCAATGACCGTGAACCAGGGCCCCTCCCCTCGCACTGATTGGAGGTGTTTGGGGGCCGTGTTTAGTACCTGTTTATTAGCACCTAAGGTGGCTGCAGAGAGACAGACCTGGGGTGGTCTTTTCCTTTAGAACCTGGGCAGAGCCGGAGGCGGGATTGGGCTGCCCATCTGCTGGGGCGCCGGGGGCAGACCCCTTAGCCATGGAGCTCGGAGCCTTAGAGTCCCCCTTTCAGTCCTGAGCTGTGCTCCTCAGACCTTAGACTGGAGATGAGCAGAAAGGGCGGGCCCCAGGGCCATGTGGGGTGGCCTGAGGTGGGCAAAGGCATGCACTTGACTCATCTAAGGGGGAGTGGGCTTCACTTCCTGCTGCGTGTGCAGCTGGAGCATCCCTCATCCAAAAATCTGATCCGAGTGCTGACGTGACTCTCAGAAAGTCTCAAATTCCCGAGCTTGTTAGGTTTTGGATTTTCGGATTAAGGATGCTGCGACAGCCAAGTCTACCCAAATCTGAGAAACTCCAAAATCAGGAGCGTGCGCATTTCGGAGAAGGGGCGTTCACCCTGGGCGGGATGTGTGCTGCAGAGTGGAAGGGGATGGCTGCTTCTGGGGTATCCTCTCCTGGCCACGGATAGGTCATGGCCAGGGTACAGAGGAAAAAGGCCCCAGCAGCTTGCCGGCCACCAGCCAGGCCTTGCGAGTGCCGGCATGCCGGCACACCCTCTGTGGACGTGGTTTGGCTCTCTATCACCTGAGCCTTTAGTTACACTCTAACCTAGCAGTTGCATTTCTTCAGGCTGTCTGGAGGGAATCGCGTGTTGGGTTGGAGACATTTGTGGGGAGACATCTATCGTAGTGAAATCCAAGGGGCCTGCACCCCCACAGCAGGGCAGTGAGTGGCTACAGAACATGGTGTAGCCGGAAGAGTACACCACAGGAGGACCACAGAGGAGAGACTGGCCATGATGGTGTACCCCTAAGTATTTTAAAAGCAAGATGGGGGCCAATGTGGTGATGCAGCGGGGTAAGCTGCCACTTGCAATGCCAGCATCCCACATGGGTGCTAGTTCGAGACCTGCTGTTCCACTTCCCATCCAGCTTCCTGCTGATGTGCCTGGGAAGGCAGTGGAAGATGGCTAAAGGGCTCGGCCCCTGCTACCCTGTGGGAGACCAAGATGGAGTTCTAAGTCCCTGGCTTCACCCTGGCCTAGCCTGGGCTGTTGTGTTGTGGACATTTGGGGAGTGAGCTGGTGAATGGAAGACCTCTCTCTCTCTCTTTCCTGGTCTCTCTCTCTCTCTCCTGATGCCGCTCTGTCACCCTGCCTTTCAAATAAATAGATCTTCAAAAGAAAAGGGAGAAACATAATTGACATACACCCAGTGATTTTTTAAAATATTTATTTATTTATTTGAGAGACAGAATTACAGACAGAAAGAGGGAGAGACAGAGAGAAAGAGAGGTCTTCCATCTGCTGGTTCACTCCCCAAGTGGCTGCAATGGCCGGAGCTGGGCCGATCTGGAGCCAGGAGCCAGGAGCTTCTTCCAGGTCACCCGCATGGGTGCAGGGGCCCAAGCACTTGAGCCATCTTCCACTGCTTTCCCAGGCCATTAGCAGGGAGCTGGATTGGAAATGGAGCAGCCGGGACTCAAACCAGAGCCCATGTGGGATGCCAGCACTGCAAGCAGAGGCTTAGCCCACTGCACCACAGCGCCGGCCCCTACACCCAGTGTTTTAACAACATGTCCATATAAGGAAAGAGTGAACAGGAGGAGATCGGTAGGCTTATCTGTAATGCCTTTTCCAAAGGTGTCATATTATTCTATTATACTAATTTAAAGAAAAAAGAAGGGTGGGCCTTGTGGCACAATGGGTTTGGCCACTGCTTTGGATGCCCACTTCCCATACTGGAGTGCAGGGGATCGAGTCCCAACTCCGCTTCTGATCTGGCTTCCTGCTAACATACCTGGGAGGCAGCAGATGATGGCCCAAGCACATGGGCTCCTGTCATCCACACCAGGAGTCTTCGTGGAGCTCCTGGCTCCTGGCTATGGCCTGGCCCAGCCCCAGCTGTTGTGGGCATTTGGGGAATGAACCAGTGGTTGGAAACTCTCTCTCTCTCAGTGTCTCTCTACCTCCCTCTCTCTGTGCTACTCTGCCTTTCAAATAAATGAATGAAAACTAAAAAAAATATATATATATATATACACACATTTTCATGAATTTTTTTTGATAGATAGAGTTAGAGAGAGACAGAGAGAAAGGTCTTCTTTCCGTTGGTTCACCCCCCAAATGGCCGCCACGGCCAGAGCTACACCGATCCTAAGCCAGGAGCCAGGTGCTTCTCCTGGTCTCCCATGTGGGTGCAGGGCCTAAGCACTTGGGCCATCCTCCACTGCCTTCCCGGGCCACAGCAGAGAGCTGGACTGGAAGAGGAGCAACCGGGACTAGAACCTGGTGCCCATATGGGGTGCCAGCACTGCAGGTGGAGAATTAACCAAGTGAGCCACGGTACCGGCCCCTTTCATGAATTTTTAAAAAAAACCTTCATACGCATGGATTTCAAATCTTTTCACACTCAAATAAGCTTATCTTTTAATTCCAGTTTCCACGAACTTTTTGAAGTGCACTTGTACTTCTGCAGAACTAGTTTTTGGAGGAATGTACAGAGCTACATCCACTGGCTCATGCCCCAGATGCCCAGAATGGCCAGACTGGGCCAGGGCCAAAGTAGGGAGCAAGGAACCCAGTCCAGGTCTCCCATGTGAGTAGCAGGAAGCCAGTTACTGGGACCACCACTGCTGTTGACCAGGGTCTGTGTTAGCAGGAAGCTGGAGTCGGGAGGCAGCAGGGAGCCAGCGGGTGGAACCCAGGCACTGCCCTGTGGGATGCCGGCATCCTCACTGCGGTCCCAACCGCCAGACCAAACTCCTGCCCCTGTGCCCCAGAAATGCTCCACGGCGAGCAGCGACTTTGCCGAGCCATAACATAGTGCTCTGGCCACACATCTGCTTTCTTGCCCTGCAGATCCCTGGGTGGGAGACACTTCTGCAGGAAGGACCCCCCCCCCCCAGAAGCGGGGCTCTTAGGGCCCTGAGAGGTGCATGCTGGGGCCGGGAAGGCGGCCCCTGCCCCCCACTCCTGCTCAGCCCCGGGCCCCTCTCTCTCAACCAGGCAAAGAGGCCATGCTGCGGCAGAAGGACTACGAGACGGCCACGCTGTCGGAGATCAAGGCCCTGCTCAAGAAGCACGAGGCCTTCGAGAGCGACCTGGCTGCCCACCAGGACCGTGTGGAGCAGATCGCCGCCATCGCGCAGGAGCTCAAGTAGGCCTGCGCCCGGCATGCCCGCCCTTCCGTGGCCTCGTGCAGGGGCCCTGCTGCCTTGGGAGATGGGGCTGTGCCGTGGGAGGGCAGAAGGGTGTGGCTGCGGGAGACAAAGGACAGCCCTCGTGGTGGGGAAGGAGGCCGTGCCCCGCCCCCCCGCCCCCGCTTCCTGTTGGGTCTTTGGTCCTCGCCTGTGAGCAGTGCGGGACCAGACGATGACCACGCACGCCTTGACTCTGAGCTCTGAGCTTCCTCTGGGCCGCTGGGTGTCGGGGGCACGGCTGGCATCACCTTCAGCCTCGGTTGGGGCAGGGGGGCCTGTTGGAGAGGAGGATGGGCCTTCTGTGGTCTCCTGGAAGCCGAGGAGCAGGGGTGTGCAGGGTGCCTGGAACGTCCAAAGGGAACTGCGCTCGCTCTTCCACCACCACCAATGCCCCTGCACGCCAGCCCCGGAAGTCACCTGGTTTCTTGTCTCTTTCTTCTCCAGTGAGCTGGACTATTACGACTCACCCAGTGTCAATTCCCGTTGCCAAAAGATCTGTGACCAGTGGGACAATCTGGGGGCCCTAACCCAGAAGCGGAGGGAAGCTCTGGAGGTGAGGGCCCGGGAAGGAGGGCGAGGCCTGCGCCCACAGCTCTGTGCGTGCCGCTGCCTGCATCGTGGCCCCCTTGGCTTGGGCTGAAGGGCTCCTTACATTTCCTGCACATCCCCCACCCTGGCCTGGTTAGGGGAGCTTCCCTCTGGCCCAGGACTTGGACTCTGCCCTGGCAGGGGTGCCTCCTACCCTAACCACATGTCACTCACCCAGTTCAGTGCGCTCGCCCTCCCCACTCCGGCCATTGAGAACTCCCCTGACCCACAGAGGCCAGACTGTCTGGTGGCCAGGCCAGGGGAAGACATCCCTATTCCAGACCCGGAGAGCCGGCGCCCTTCTAGCCCTGGGTGTTAGCCCTGGGGGGGGGGGGGGTGGTCAGCAGGAGGCTCTCAGGGGGCGGGCGTGATTCTGGATGTCCTACGCTGATCACCCTGTCGGGCGCCCCCAGCGCACGGAGAAGCTGCTGGAGACCATTGACCAGCTGTACCTGGAGTATGCCAAGCGGGCCGCCCCCTTCAACAACTGGATGGAGGGCGCCATGGAGGACCTGCAGGACACCTTCATCGTGCACACCATCGAGGAGATCCAGGTGTGCCGTCCCTGGGCCCTAGAGCACCCCAAGGCCTTCACAGATCTGAGACCTTTGCCTCGTACACTAAGCTCTCCCCACCACTTACCCCACCCCCACCGCGCAACCTGCATAACCAGCAGATGCTCAGATTTACCCCTTCTCTGCACTCTTTCTTCTGCACAAAAACTATGCCGTATGCATCCTGAGCCCTGGCTTCTGAGTCAGCGTTTATCTTGGCGCTCATTTCACACCCGTCGATGGCTTCCTTGATCTTCCATATGGCTGCAGGGTGGGATATTGAAACGTTCTGGCCAGCGCCGCGGCTCACTAGGCTAATCCTCCGCCTTGCAGCGCCGGCACACTGGGTTCTAGTCCCGGTCGGGGCGCCGGATTCTGTCCCGGTTGCCCCTCTTCCAGGACAGCTCTCTGCTGTGGCCTGGGAGTGCAGTGGAGGATGGCCCAAGTGCTTGGGCCCTGCACCCCATGGGAGACCAGGATAAGTACCTGGCTCCTGGCTTCGGATCAGCGTGGTGTGCTGGCTGCAGCGCACTGGCTGCGGCGGCCATTGGAGGGTGAACCAACGGCAAAAGGAAGACCTTTCTCTCTGTCTCTCTCTCTCACTGTCCACTCTGCCTGTCAAAAAAAAAGAAAAAAAAAAGTTCTGGCAAAGAGCTGAGGAAGCAGTGTTGGGGTGGTCACCCAGGAGCACACCTAACACGGGCACCCCTTGTCTGTGATCTGACTATGGGGGCGGAACATCCTGGGGCGGTTGCTGTCAGCTTTGCCTCAGTCTCCCAGCTGGGGTGGGACCTGGCCTCCTGTGGCCCTTCCACCGCCCTGGCCCCTCTGGGCCTCCCTTTGCTCATCTCCCTTGGGGCTTCCCCATCTCTGTCCAGGGACTGACCACAGCCCACGAGCAGTTCAAGGCCACCCTCCCCGATGCCGACAAGGAGCGCCTGGCCATCCTGGGCATCCACAACGAGGTGTCCAAGATTGTCCAGACCTACCACGTCAACATGGCCGGCACCAACCCCTACACAACCATCACGCCTCAGGAGATCAATGGCAAATGGGACCATGTGAGTTGAAGGGCCCTGCTGGCCAGTGGGAGGGGGTGGGCAGGGATTATTTGTTGTTCATTGATTTCCGTCTGCTTCATTTTCTCAACTGTGACGCAGTGGACACTGAATATTTGTTCAGAGAGGGAATTTCTGAACAGGTCGACATCTTCAGTCTTACTCTGTTACTCACCAGCCCCTCCCACTCCTGGGCCCTTGGTTTTCTCGGAGCAGGGTCCATGGGGCAGACGGCCGGCCCCTCCCCAAAATCTGGTGGTTGTTCCCGCCCCCCAGGTGCGGCAGCTGGTGCCACGGCGGGACCAGGCTCTGACAGAGGAGCACGCACGCCAGCAGCACAATGAGAGGCTACGCAAGCAGTTTGGGGCGCAGGCCAACGTCATCGGGCCCTGGATCCAGACCAAGATGGAGGTGGGTCCCGTCCCAGGAAGCCGAGAGCAGCTGGCCGGGTTGCAGGACGCGTGGAGGACTGAGGTGCAGAGCCTGTGGCCCGCGGGCTGCCGGCCAGGGAGTGCAGAGGCCTGTGTGGGGAAGGCCTGGCACCTTCGTCCCACTTTCTCACGCGGCAGCCAAGCCCGACACAAGGGCGAGACTAAGGAGTGCCTAGGACAGTTCCGTGGAAGGCTCCACTCCCCGAAGGCTGCTTCGGCTCGAGCGCCTGGGCTTATCTCATTGACCAGGCCTCCCCTTCTGTCCTCAGCCAGGAGCTTGGCCAAAGAGGACCATCTGCTTAGAAAGAGAGCTGAACCCTGGCTGAACATAGTTTCTTGCTGAATGTGTGGGCTGGATATTGGGGTGCTGTAGAGGAGTGGAGCAGGGCAGGAGTGTGGCCTCTGAGCCCCTTGAGGGGAGAGACCACGTCAGACTCACACTGGTGTGCCCCCACCCACCCCCAAGCCCCGTTGGCATATCGTGCCTAATAGAGACTCAGGAGATGTTAGTGAGGTTGAGTTGAATGGATGGACAGTGCTTTCACAGCACGAGGTTGTCCACCTAGTTAAGTGGCAGGCAGAAATGCAGCGGACTCCAGGCCTGGCACTCCGGGGTGGCTGGGATTCGGGTGGGCCAAGGCAGACATCCTAGGGGGAGAACCTGGCCACTGGCCGCTAAGCAGGGTGTGCTGAGGCTGTGGGGATCCCGGCTCAGAGGGCACAGCAAGGGGCCCTGACATGCACCAGGGTTGGGAACGGTGTTTGGGAAGGGCAATTGGATGGCAAGCAAGGGAGTGACCTTGGGAGTTAGCGGCCGACCCTGCCTCCTCTTACCGAGGCTAACTGCTAAGAGACAGGAGGTGTTGCGTGCCGTGATAACACTGCTACACACCTGTTTCCGTACCAAGGGTGCCTTATTAATGACCAGTCACGGTCTCCCTAGGGCTGGCATAGGAAGGGAGAATGCTCTAGGGGGTTAGCCGTGACCGTGGGGGCCCGTGGTGCCCCCCGCGGGTGCAGAGTGCGGGGGTCTGACAAGGCGCCTCCGCCCGCCGAGCAGGAGATCGGAAGGATCTCCATCGAGATGCACGGGACCCTGGAGGACCAGCTCAGCCACCTGCGGCAGTACGAGAAGAGCATCGTCAACTACAAGCCCAAGATCGACCAGCTGGAGGGCGACCACCAGCTCATCCAGGAGGCGCTCATCTTCGACAACAAGCACACCAACTACACCATGGAGGTGGGCGGCCAGCCTCGCTTCTCCGGGAGGGATCCTGTGCCCCCACCCCCTGTCTGTTCTCCCCTCCTGAGCTGAGGCGGGGGGCTGAGGAGGGAGGCGAGCCATCTCCCAGGGAAACGGGGCACAGGCGGAGGAGAGACTCAGTCCTTTTTCACCCCCAGAGCTCAGTCTTCAGTGCCTTCCAGGTACCCCAGGGAGCGGGTTGACAGAGGTGTCCTGGCGCAGACCCGGGCGGCGGCGTGGTCGCTCGGTGATGGGCCGCTGTCTCATAGGTGGTGCCCCGCTGTGCGTGCTGTGAACGTGCAGTTGTGCGTGGCCACGTGTGGTTGTGGAGTAAGGGACTCACCCACTTTTTTGTCCCTTCCTGACCTCGGCAAGTCCTGGTCTCTGCCGTCCCTTTCATCATCTAGTGTCCTCTGTCCTGCCTTGGTCTCCTCCCTCTGGTGGCCCCGAAAATCCAGCCTGAGTTTGACCGCTTTGGCCATTTCTGTGGCCAGGGACAGAAAGAGCTGGGGGCAGCCGGGAGCCCAGGCCCGGGAGCCCTCGGCTGACCGGCCCCCTCGCCCGCCCCCCAGCACATCCGTGTGGGCTGGGAGCAGCTGCTCACCACCATTGCCAGAACCATCAATGAGGTGGAGAACCAGATCCTGACCCGCGACGCCAAAGGCATCAGCCAGGAGCAGATGAACGAGTTCCGGGCCTCCTTCAACCACTTCGATCGGGTGAGAGCCCACCCTGTGCTGGCCGACAGCAGCCCCAGCCCTGGCCCCTGCCCCTGCCCCAGGGTCCTGGAGGGCACAGCCCTGGACATGGGCCACCATGCAGGGCCCAGTTCTTGGGCAAGGAAGAGAGGGGGCAGTGGGAGGAAGTACCCAGCGTGTACCACGAGGCAGCCTGTCCTGATGCCCTGGTCCTCTCTGGAGAGAGCAGGTGGAGGAAGGGCCTTTGACCCTCACCTTTGAACCTCACGCTTGCTCTCCCACCTGGACCACTCAGCCCTCAGGAGTGAGGGCCTGCTGCCCCCTAGCTGTGGGGACTGTCCCTCACCTCTGCCCTCGGGAGACACAGGGGCAGAGGAGAGGTCCCTGGGCTGTCACTGTCCTCCGTTCTGGGTCCCCATCCCAGCACCAGGACAGGTCCCATGTTCAGTTGGCCACCCCTTCCCAGGGCCCTGGGGCTTGGTGGGGAGGGGGTGCATGGGGTCAGGTGCTGCCCACCACCCTCGCCTGCTTCACCGCCCTCCAGGCACCTGGGTGGGGGAAGCCCTCAAGGGGACACCAGGGTGTGGCCTGGGCACTTGTGGGCGGAGCTTCTCACCTGCGTGGCTCATCTTGCTCCCGCCGGCCCTGCTTCCCCGGAGCAGGGCTGCGAGTGCGGGGCAGGGCACCCTGAGAGCCCGGCCCGTGTGTCTAACCGTGTGCGTTTTATTTCCCCTCCCCCTCGCCCTCCACCCCCCCACCCCTCCATCCGCATGCCTCCTCCCATGTTTCCCACACACGCCTCCCTCCACCGGGCATGGCCCACCCCCGCCCCCTCACGGCCTCACCTCCCTGGCACCGCATGGCTCACTGCCTGGCGCACCGCGGCCCCAGGATCACTCCGGCACGCTGGGTCCCGAGGAGTTCAAAGCCTGCCTCATCAGCTTGGGCTATGATATTGGCAACGACCCCCAGGTACTCACCTCCTGCATGGAGCACGCTCAGGGGTGGCCTCGGGGGCGAGAAATAACGCGTTTCTCCTTTTTCTCTTCTCTGTCTGTCCACATCTCGCTGTCCCCCTTCCTGTGGGCCGTGGGGCTCTCGTCCTCTCCTCCTGTCCCTGCCCGCCCCGTGTTGGGCTCCTCCTCCCTCGGTCGTCTTCCGTGGGAACCTGCTGGGTGCCCACCGTCCTTCTCCCTGTGGATGGCCGTGTGCCTCCCCCGTGTCTTCCTCCTGCCTGGGGACGTCTCCCCGGCCCTGTCTGTGTGTCTCCTCCTCCTGTGGTCCTGTCTGTGCCCTGTCCTCCTGGCCCGCGCCGGTCCCCCCCTCTGACCCCACAGAAGAAGACAGGCATGATGGACACGGATGATTTCCGCGCCTGCCTGATCTCCATGGGTTACAACATGGTAATGTAAACCCCGCCCTGTGTCCGCCAGGCCTCGCCCTGCGCTGGCTGGCTGGCTGAAGAGGCCACGGCCTGGCAGGGCCAGGCCCGTGTCCCACAGGCTGGGGGCTGCCCTCCTGGGAGGAGCCTCGAGCCTCTGGGCCTGGGGGAGGATGGCACCTAAAGCCAGGCCTGGCCCTGGCCCCGAGTCGCCTCCGGCTCTGCCTGCTCAGCCTCTGGCACTGAGTGTGAAGGCGGCACATCTTTGCTTCCACTGCGGGTGCTGGGCTGACCCAGGTTGGTGGTTTGGATATGCCGGGTGCGGGCTCAGCTGTTCCTCCCATAAGAGGCACAGACATTGCCATTCTGCCTCCACTCTGGGATGGCCCTGTCCTGGGCCCCACCCACCCACCCAACCGCCGTGAGCAGGGCAGGGGCTTCACTGCACAGTCAGGGACTGCAAACCACAGCCCGGGAAGGGCTGGGCTGGACGCAGTGACCCTGGGAGCAAATCCCAGCTCTGCGCCCCAGCCTGCAGCCTGGTTGTCAGGGTTCAGTGAAGGGGCTTGGGGGAACTCTGTGCATGGCTGGCACATAGGAAACACTGCATGGAGGGGAGGGAGCAGACTGTGGAGACCCCAGCTCCGCTTCTGGCTGGGCAGCCGTGGGTGAGGCACCTGCCCCATCGATACCATGCAGATCATGTAGTTGTGAGGACGGAATGAATGAGTGTATATAAGGCAGTGAAGTCATGCCTGGCATGCAGCATTAACATCTGCATTGTCTGTCCAGCAGGGGCTCAGGCCTCTGTAGGGCTGGGGGTCCCCACTCTGGAGTGCTGTGTCCCTGTCATGCCCTCGGGACAGTCTAGGTTAGGTCAAGGGGCTGCTGGGCCTCATTCCGTCACAGCCTACTCTGAGGCCTCTGAGGCTCGAGTCTGTCAGAGCTAACTCAGGCAGGCCGGGGCTCACAGGGCCGGGGGCTGGCTGTTCCCTCCAGGGAGAGGCAGAATTTGCCCGCATCATGAGCATCGTGGACCCCAACCGCCTCGGGGTAGTGACCTTCCAGGCCTTCATCGACTTCATGTCCCGGGAGACGGCAGACACCGATACGGCGGACCAAGTCATGGCTTCTTTCAAGATTCTGGCTGGGGACAAGGTGGGTCCCTGCGGCTTGGTGCTGAGCTTCCCGGCTCCCAGAGGGCCTCTGGTGGTCGTCCATGTTTCCGCAGTGCCTCAGGCTCAGGTCAGGTGTCAGGCTGAAGGGGTCTCTGCCAGGACACCACCTCCGGGGAAGGGCTCCTCCTGGTGGTGATGTGGCAGGGGCGCAGCTGTGGGGTCTGTGGGGTCTGAGGTTGGACGCTGGAAAGTCCATCTGAGAAGCCCTGAAATCCTCCTGGGCTCAGGCATGGATTACAGCTGGGGAGCAGGAGACACCCAGGGCTCTCTCATTTTTATACCCTGAGCAGTGGGCCACTGCCAGTTTCCAGATCTCCTGGGTACTCTGCAGTCTCCTACCTGGCGGGGAGGAGTGGGAGGGGAGGATGCAGATGGCGCCGTCTCGGGAAGCCGGGGCCCAGGCTGGGAGCCGACGGGTGCACCTGGTTGTCACTCAGATCCACAGCCATCTCTGGCACAGGCACCTGAGGGATTCGTAGGAGGCCCAGTTCCCTGTAGTGTTAAGAAAGGACTCAAGTAGGATCCAGAATAAACTGGGGGAGGGGAGGATGGGGTGTTGGGGGGCAGATTGCCTTTCTGTAAAAAACACAGAATATCCTACGCTGCCCTTTATTCAGAGCTGCAAAGACTTAGTAAGAAGCCAAAACCAATAGGGAGTGTCGTTTATGAGACTGATCTCAATCTGTAAGGGAATTAGGGCGGAAACTGCCGAGGTCCCTAAAGCTCAGGGACACCCCAATTAGCTGCAGTCTCTTGGAGCTGGGAGGACCCTCAGAAGTGACTGGCTTTGTAGAGGAGGAAGACAGCTCCAGAAAGGGGCCTGGTCCCTCCCACCTGTTCCCAGGGACTCTGGTAGAGGCGGGACATGGGGCTGGGGGATAGCCCGGGGGTCAGAGCCCCTGCGTGAGCTCCCCTGGACCTTCCAGCTCCTAAAAGAAGCAGCTTTCAGTACACCTGTCATGAGTGAGCCCCAGGGGGAGGGGCAGGCGGAGACCTGGCATGGGAACTGGCTGGGGTGGGACAGGGTCCACACGGGCTGGGACAACACAGCCAGAATTTGGATGCTGTTTGTGGCAGTGATGCCCAAACCAGGATGCTCGGTGTCACCTCCTGAGGGTCCACAGAACTAGATTCTCTGGCCTTAGCCTCCGGAGGGCCCAGCTGAGTGAGTGTCGCACCAGATACTGCCGAGCGCGTGGCGGGATGGTGGGACACGGGACACCTGTGGGTGTGATGAGCACGTGGAAGCAGCTCGGGAAGAGGCTAAAAGTGGCAGTGAAGTGGAAACATGAGATGATTTTTACATGTAGATCACTTAGAAATAACGGGGCTCCGGAAGTTCACAGGAAGTGGAATTGAAAGACAATGCCAAATTTTCACCAAGTTTGAGGTGCTCCCTCATATATGTGCATTTTCACATGCGTGTGGATGCGTCTGTCTGTACATAAGTGCATGCTTCCAACAGGTTGTGGAAAACAGAATTAAAAGTAGCAGTTATTTTGGTGTGAAAATTTTTGAAATCATGCAATTTTTTTTCATAATATACACTTTGCATGTATTATGATTTAAAAAAATTCTTGCACCAAAATGAACTCATGCTTTTAATTCCATCTTTCCCCAAGAACTGCTCAAAGAATCCTCTTAAGCTCAGGAGGACGACGTGGGAGCCCAAAAGGGGGTGGGCGGGGCTTCTTGCAGGACAAGCCGGGTTCTTGCTACCGCCTTGACCGCTCTGTCTCCACAGAACTACATCACGGTGGATGAGCTGCGCCGCGAGCTGCCGCCCGACCAGGCCGAGTACTGCATCGCACGCATGGCCCCCTACACGGGCCCTGATGCCGTGCCCGGTGCCCTGGACTACATGTCCTTCTCCACGGCGCTGTATGGGGAGAGCGACCTCTGATCCGCCCTCTCCCGCCCGCCCCGCCGCCCTCGCCCCGCCCTCGCCCGCGCCGCCGCTGCCCCCCATCCCCTGCCCAGGGCATGGTGTCGCCTCCCAGCCTCCGACCGACCGTGTGAGCCGGGACCCACGTGGCACCAAGCCTCCCAGCCCACAAAGTGACAGTTTACAAAATTATTTTCTGCAAAAAAGAAAAAAAAAAGAAAAAAAAGAAAAAAAATTATGTTAAAAAAAGTAAAAAAAAAAGCCAAAAAACAAAAAAACTACATATTTTATTATAGAAAAAGTATTTTTTCTCCACCAGACTTCAATGGAAAAGAGGAAAAATTAACTATTTGCACCGAAATGTTTTGTTTTGTTGTGACATAGGAAAATAACCAAGCACAAAGTTATGTTTCATCCTTTTTACTGATTTGTTCTCTTCTCTCTGTTCCATCTGCTGTATTCATTTCTCCGCTCTCACACCAGCCTTGGTGTGGGAGGGGGTAGGGGTCGGGGGAACTCCTGTCAAGAGGCACATTGGTGCATGTGTTGCTAGATCACTTGTCCATGGAAATATTTTATGATATTAAAGGAAATCTTTGGAAGTGGCTTGTTTTTTAAGGAAGAGAATTTATGTGGCTTCTCATTTTGAAGTCCACTCGGAGGTGTGAGGAGGCGCTTTTTCAACATGGGCTCTGACCAGGGAACTCGTCGTTATTGCCCGCTACGACACAGGACGCCAGACAGAAGAAGACAGAAGACAGAGGTCTTCCGTCTGCTGATTCATTTCCCAAATGTGTGTAACAGCTGAGGCTGGGCCAGGCCGAAGCTAGGACCCAGGAGCTCCACTGTGTCTCCCGCAGGGTAGTGGGAAGTCAAGGACTGGGGCCTGCAGCTGGTGCCTCCCACGTCCATTAGCAGGGACTGCGGGATGTCCTTGGCACGGGCTCTGCTGGATGATGCCCCTGACACTTCGCTGTTTGCAGAGCGGAGGGGTCCGGGGTGGCGTGGGGCGCCTGGACCCGCCCCTGCTACATTTTTGACCCTGGTGTGTTCAGTCTCCGTACACTTTAGTTTCTTCCTTTAGACGGATGCGTGGTGATGGGCCCTGCCCCTCCGTGCCCTCCACAGCATCATGGCTCTCTGACATCTGTGTGGCCGCTACTCTGTTTGCTGCAGAGACCAGCCTGAGCTGTCTCTAAGAATCATCCGGCTATAGCAGAGCGTTCCACTGGGGGTGGGCACTGAGCCCAGCAGTTACGTTGCTGGTTAAGGTGCCCAGGTCCCACGGTGGCGTTTGCGTTTCCATCCCTGGCTCCAGCCCCCGAGTCCAGCTCCCTGCTCACAGACCCTGGGCGGCAGCTGGCGACGGCTCAGGTAGTTGGGTCCCTGCCAACCCCCTGGAAGGCCTGAGTTGAGCTCCTGGCTCCCAGCTTTGGCGCAGCCCAGCACTGGCCATGGCAGGTGCGCTTGGGCGAGTGAACCAACCCATGGGAGCGCCTTTTGTGTCTGTCTCTTTTTCTGTCTGTCTGCCTCTCAAATCAATAAATTATTTTTAAAGTTCCACAAAGAAGAGCTGCCCAGCATCTCCTGGGGGCACGCTGGCCACGCAGACTCCCAGCTGGTGATGTGCGTGTATTGCTGTAGCCTTTTCCCTTTTTTTTTTCTTCCCTGAAGCTATCTTTCATGCACATGGACTCTTCATGAACAGCACAGTGGGTTATGGAAATGATGTAATTTAGCAACTGAAGCCAGAGGTCTGTGTTCGTGTTATGGCTCTGTTAGAACTGGTGTAGTAGTTTCAGGGGGCCTGGGTCTATGGAGTGAAATTGCCCAGGGTTCATATCCAGGACTGCCCTTCCCCGGTATGGGCAGGACTTCTGCACCAGCCTTCC
Source organism: Oryctolagus cuniculus (assembly GCF_964237555.1). Taxonomy (NCBI): domain Eukaryota; kingdom Metazoa; phylum Chordata; class Mammalia; order Lagomorpha; family Leporidae; genus Oryctolagus; species Oryctolagus cuniculus. The sequence continues at coordinate 14,755,659 of NC_091451.1, read as the reverse complement.
CTGTGAGTGAGGATACTTGTGCCGTTGTAACACTGATGCGACAGCACGAAGCTCCTAGAACTCTCAGGAGACGGAAGTGTGACAAGTCTTCAGTTGCAGGGGCTTCCTTCCGTTGAGGGATCTCAAAACAGGAGGACCCGTCACATGGTGTGTCCCCCCCATTAAGAGGACAAAGACCAGGTCAGAACGCGGCACCTGGCACCAGGGTTGAGGCCTTCTTGTTTAGAGATGAGTTCAGGAAGTTTCTGGAACACCTATAGACCTGGGAAAGAGGGTCCGGATGAGAGGGCTTCTGGGGAAGGGGTATGGAGAGAGAGCTTGGCGTCTGTCTTGGGAAACTGCTGTGGATTTGACCCCCGGCAGGTGAGCTGAGTTTCATGGAAAAAAGCCCCGGGACAAAGGCCAGGTCCTGGTCTTCCCAGGATCAGAGGTTATTTTCATGCAAATCTAAGGGCAAAATTGTTTGGAAGTTGGGGTGGAAGGGAACTTTTTTGCAGCCAGAAAGTTTTCTAAACAAACCCAGAGCAAATACAGAGGCCTGTGGTTAGTGGCTTCTGTCCCTGCCAGCTTTTTGTTACAGGTGAATACTTTAGCTGTGAAGGAAGGAAGTGTATTGCAACTCACAGTTTGGGAGGTTCACAGCCCAAGACTGGGCCATCGCTTGGTTCAGCCATCTGGGTTTAAATTCCTGAATCAAGGAGCCAGATCCTTTGAAAACTATAGCAGCGTCCTTGTCTGCTCACTTTTTGTAAAAGTGGAAGCCATTTGAACTAAGGTGTGTCTACCAAGTTACTGCATAAAATTAATTTCCTATCTAGGGAGTAAATTGTATGTTTGTTTCATTTATTTAAAAGCGACAGAGGTCTTCCGTCTGCTGATTCATTTCCCAAATGTGTGTAACAGCTGAGGCTGGGCCAGGCCGAAGCTAGGACCCAGGAGCTCCACTGTGTCTCCCGCAGGGTAGTGGGAAGTCAAGGACTGGGGCCTGCAGCTGGTGCCTCCCACGTCCACTAGCAAAAGGCTGGATTGGAAGTAGAGGTAGGACGCGGCCTCAGGCGCTGTCATGAGGGCTGTGAGCATCCCAGGCTGTGGCTTAGCCTGCACCACGGCACCTGGCCAAGGGAGGAAATTTCAAAAACCTAGATTCTTAAGCTTTTAAGGTCTTGTGCACCTCTTGTGTTGATAACGTGTTTTTTTTCCTGTAAAGTTAACACTCTGGCTTTTCCTTTCATCATTCATACATGTAGCAGATTAAATTCCCCAGGCACAGTTAACCCTGTTTGCAAACTTCATTGAATGTCTTTAAGCCTATTTACATCATATTGACAAGTTTTAATAAGTCTTCCCAGGACATCGAACTCCTGACTCAGGCATAATCAAATCCAATCAGTGAAGTCTTGCCCAGCATGACTCGACTGAAGATAATTCCTTGAGTAATCTAATGTAATTCACTAACAATCGGTTTCCTTACACCTCCAAAATTAAAATCACATGTCTAATTTCAGTTACATTTCAGACTGAATGAAATGGAAGCTAATACATGACAGATTGTCTTACTGCCCCTGGGAGGCAGCAGTGGTGGCTCAAGTCACTGGATCTTCCCACCCACGTGGGAGACCCAGATCCAGTTCCTGGCTCCCAGCTTTGGCTCTGGCTCAGCCCTGGACCACGGCAGGCATTTGGGGTGTGAACCAGCAGATGGAAACTCTGTCACGCAAATGCATTTTTCAAACAATAAGCAGACAATGGCTTGCGAACACCGGTTCCGTGAGGGCTTGGCTCTGCTTGCGTAGCTGTCTCCGGGGTTGGATGCCAGGCTCTATGGAAGGAGCTACATAAAGCTGTCTCGGAGGCAGGCATGGTACACACCACTGGTTGGGAAACCTGCATCCCACATTGGAGTGTGGGCACTGCTGCTTCCTGCCAACGCACATACAAGGAGACGCGAGATGATGGCTCAGGGCTTGCTCTGCTACCCAGGAGGGAGACCCGGATGGAGTTCAAAGGCTCCTGGCTTTGGCCTGGCCCAGCCCTGGCTGTTGCATTTAGGGAATGAACCTGCGGGTGGGAGGTCTCCGCTCTATCTTTCAAAAGATGAAAATAAACATGGAGTTCAGACAAGTGGCATCTCTTTGAATGCTGGTGGGAATGAATGATGGGAAAAATGGGTAGGATGGCGAGTCCCGCAGTTGAGGTGGCCTGTGCCCAGAGTCCCTGCTGGCTTTGAATGACAACGCACAGGTGTTTCCTTCTCCCCCAACTCCCCCCTTCCTGCTCCGCCCCACCACAAGCAGTGACTGTGTTAATGGTGCTGAGAGGGTGCAGACTGTATCTTTCTGGTGAGTACCAAGGTGGTGGTGGTGGGGCGGGAGAGGAAGTGTGCTGGAGGTTGCCTTGGGCTCTGGGACTGGCTAACCGAGGGCCAGGGGGAGGAGACTCGGAAACTGTTGGTGCCCACGTTGTCTTCGTAAGGTTGACGTCTCACAGGATTGAATGTGAGACCCTGAAACCGGGTCTGAAACTCAGCTCCAAGGTGGGACCGTGTGGGAGCAGCCCATGGAAAGAGACCAAGAAGATTCCAAGCTCAGTGTGGGGGTGAGCATCGGGCCTAGCAATTGGGGTGCTGCTCGGGCTGCCTGCATCGCATGCCAGGGTGCCTGGGTGTGAGGCCCAGCTCCGCTCCCAATTCCAGCTTCCTACAGATGTGCATCCTGGGAGGCGGCAGGTGATGGCTCAAGTACTTGGGTCCCTGCCACCCTCATGGGACACCCAGATTGAGTTCCCAGCCTCTGGTTCCATTCCAACTGTTGCAAACATCTGGGGAGTGAACCAGTGGATGGGAGAGTCTCTCCCTCCCCACCCCATCCCCTGTCTTTAAAATAAATTAAAAAAAAAAAAAAAGAAAACAATATGAGTCAGCATTGAAGAAACAGCTTAAAAGTCAGTTTGTGGGCTGGACAGCAACTCAGGGACTTAGTGCCTACATCTGCTAGTGCGGACGGCAAAGCCAGCAAGCTGGGCGTTGAGAAGGCGGCAGTGATGCCCACCGTGGAGACGAACCCCAGCCACAAAGTGCCAGCCTGGGCGTGAGATGAATTGTCTCCCTGCTCCCCGTGACACTTTTCCCTCCTCCAGCTCAACTTAGGATTTAGGACACTTGTAACCCAAACCCCTATGCCAGGGGAAAGGACACCACCAGGGACTCCAAGTTGTTTGATGAAATCGGGGGCCTGGGACTTGGTCTGGGGGTCACAATTCAGGGAGCTCTCCCCTTGTCCTTCCAGAATTTTAAAGGGGTGGGGGAGTGGGTGGGGGGCGCTTCCAGGCTCTACTCTCTGCAAGCTCCTGTCTGGTGTTAACTTTGGCCCACACGGTGAGCCAGGATTTCAGGAAGGCATGGGCTAGGGATGGCCTTGGGCCCGGGCTGGCTGGCTGGCTGGCTGAAGACCTCTGAGGTCCGGGAGTCCAGCCTTACCACTCAGCAGGGGAAGACGAAGGGACCGCTGGCTGCCCTCCCCGGCTGGCGAGGAGGGGGAGGGAGAACCGGGCCCCCTGACTCAGCACTCTGCCCACACAGTAAAGTTTGGGTCCACGGTGGGTGAGCGGGAAGAGAGAAAGATGAAGTGGCTTCAGGGTGAGGGTGCCTCGAGGTTGTGGGGAAATGAGAATTAAAGGAACGTGAGGAGGCAGGTGCTTGGTGCAATGGTGAAGTCTCCGGTTGGGACACTCAGTCCCATCTTGGGGCACTTGAGTTCCAGACCCAGCTCCACTCCGGATTCCAGCTTCCTGTTAACACGCACCCTGGCAAAGAGGCAGTGATGGCACGAGAACTCGGGGCCCTGCCACCCACGTGAGAGACCCGGAAGGAGTTCCAGGCTTCTGAGCATTTGAGAAACCGACGAGTGTGCTGTCTCATGTGCGCTCTCTCTGCCTCTTAAATAAGTTGTAAAGAGATAATGTTGGGAGCAGGCAGTTGGCCTAGTGGCTAAGCCTCCACCCCAAATCAGAGTGGCTGGATTTCATTCCTGGCCCCGGCTTCTGATTCCAGTTTCCTGTTAATGCAGACCCGGGGAGGCAGCAGTGGTGTCTCAAGCGTTTTGAGTCCCTGGCAGCCATGAGGGAGACCTGGGTGGAATTCCTGGCTCCTGACCTCAACCCGGCCCAGCCTGGCTGTTGCAGGCATTTAGGGTTGGGAGTGCAGTCTCCCTGTCGCATATAAAAAAGTGAAAGGGAGGGCCGGCGCCGTGGCTCAATAGGCTAATCCTCTACCTTGCGGCGCCGGCACACCGGGTTCTAGTCCCGGTCGGGGCGCCGGATTCTGTCCCGGTTGCCCCTCTTCCAGGCCAGCTCTCTGCTGTGGCCAGGGAGTGCAGTGGAGGATGGCCCAGGTGCTTGGGCCCTGCACCCCATGGGAGACCAGGAAAAGCACCTGGATCCTGGCTCCTGCCATCGGATCAGCACGGTGCGCCGGCTGCAGCGGCGGCCATTGGAGGGTGAACCAACGGCAAAAAGGAAGACCTTTCTCTCTCTGTCTCTCTCTCTCACTGTCCACTCTGCCTGTCAAAAAAAAAAAAAAAAAAAAAGTGAAAGGGTCTTCTTATTTTTGTTAAAAAAAAAAAAAAAAAGGAATGTGCATTTTCCATGAGCTTTTTGAAGATCCTGGTACTCAGGGAACGAGATGGCGTGGTTAGCTCCTGAGTGCGCCGAATGCAAGGTCACTTGTGGATAAGGCTCAGTAACTGTTGGCTGTGTACTGGCCCGGACCCTTCCAAGTGCAAGAGACACCAAACCCAGCCCGCGCTGGTGAAGCCGGGGAAGTTTCCAGCTCAGGTCACTGAGGTGTCCAGAGATTGGCTCCTTAGCTTAGACCTGGCCTGGATCGTGTGCTCACCCTCGGCCACGGGTTCACTGCCTCCTCCCGAAACTCATTCAAGCACTGGGCTTGCACCTGCCGGTGCTGGCCAACAAGCAGGATGGGCAGTTGTGAGAGTGGAGGAGGGAGGGCCCCTAGCCCCCACCCCAGGCCAGTTGCTGCTGGAGGAAGGGGTGCAGCCCGTGCTGGATCACGACAGGCAGCTCCAGCAGCTGCCGTCTCTCCCTGCCCCGTGCCCTCCTGCCTTCCACCTGCCGGTACCTGCAGCTCTACCTGGGGCTCACCCCCAGCCCCCTAGAAGGCCAGGCTGCCTGAGGACAGGGCAGGCTGCCCCTCAGCCCTCGGGCTGGGTGGATGAGTCCCTCAGCCAGTGCATGGCCAGGCAAACAGGTCTAGAATCCTCAGACCACAGGCCGGAGACACTGTCCCTGCTGCCACATTGAAGAAGGGACACACAGATTAAGAAGGGAGCTGCCACAGGTCCCTCAGCTACCTCCATGCACCTGCGTGGGTGGCCCCAGCAGGCAGGGAGGGAAGCGGGGGGCGGGCAGAACACCATCCCCGGGCACTGTGGGAGACCTCAGGTTTGGGAACATGAATCTCAGAATTCAAGGCAATAGGAACACAGGCTTTGTTGTATAGCTTATTTTTACACAGCCTACTGTAGGTTATAACACAGCTTACAGCTATTCATGAGGGCTGCCTGGAGTAGTGTATGAAAATGAAATACCAGGGTAAAGCAACCCATCCAGTGTCCAGTAAGCTCCCAAGGATTTATTCTTTCCACCGCCCTCCCAACTGTGCTAGAAAATGCAGCTTTTCAGAAAGCTGGACTTTAACATTAGCTGGGTGAATGCTGCGCCCCAGTGGCCAAGCTTGTCATTACAGCACTTTCACAGCGGGAGAGGAGGGGGAGGAAAGGCCGGCCCCGCTCCCGGCATCCAGCTCCCAACAGTCCCAGGATGCGGAGGGGCTTGGATCTGTGCCAGAGACGAACAGCAGGCGCATCCAGGCACACTCAGCAAGAGGAAAATAATGGCTAACGTTTGTTGAGCGCTCACTCGGGGGTGGCACACATCTGAAGCAATTTACACACATTTGACCCTCATATACACTACAATTATCTCCATTCAAAACAAACAGGCAGCCAAGCCTTGCTATCTCAAGGAAGTGGCAGAACTGGTATTGGAACCTAAATGTCCCTATTCTCAAAAAAAAGTTTTGTACCCGCTGGCCGGAGCTTCTCAAACTTGGCTCTGCCCAGTAATTGTTTAGGGAGCTTGGGAAGACCCAGAGCGCAGGGCTCTGGCCCCAGAGGGGTCCAAGGCCACTGGGAGAGTGTCCCACCCACGTTCTGGGAGGGGCCCAGTGAGTCACACGTGACAAGCACTAGATGAAAGGCTCATGCTCACCAGGAAGGAGGTTTGGTCTGCACAGAAGAGAGCTTTCAGAGGGCCAAGCCACCACCTGCAGCGCCGCCATCCCAAATGGGCGCTGGTTCCAGACCCAGCCACTCCACTTCCCATCCAGCTCTCTGCTCACAGCCTGGGAGGGCAGTGGACGATGGCCCAAGTGCTCGGGCCCCTGCCACCCACAGGGGAGACTCAGATGAGCTCCAGGCTCCTGGCTTCATTGTTGCCACTTGGGGAGTGAACTGTGTATGGAAGCTCTCTCTCCGCCTTTCAAAGAAATAAATGACTCTTTTTTTAAAAGGAGAGATTTCTAACAGCCATTCTGATTCAGCGGCTGTCACCTGCATGCGTTCTGGTGGGGACTGCCCCTGCTCTGTCCCGTTTCCTGCCTTGGCTCCCGGCCTTGAGAGTCCCCACCCTCTGCAGACAAGGTGTGCGAGCTTCCCATGGAGCCCAAGCCCCAGGAGTGGGTCGAATGCGGATGCCATTGACCCTGGCCCCTCGGGCCAGAGATCGGGGTCCCTCAGGAGGGACAGTGCTTGTGAGCTTCCCAACACCAGCAGGGCCCCGCCCCCAGCCCAGCGGCCCCGCCCCCAGCTTCCTCTGTGCACCCTTTTGTGTTGACTGATTTATTTGCTTTTTCTTTCTTTTCTTTTTTCTTTTTTTTTTTGCATGAAGCAAGTTTTTCTTTTATAATCTCCATATGCAATCAGCTTTTATGTTTGCAGGAAACGACCCTCAGGGAAGTAGGCTCCCGGGAGGTTGGTGGCTGAGACCCTTATCGCAAAAGGCACAGGGCAGGCAGCAGGGGGTTAGACCCCGAGACACCCACCTCGCACATGGCAGTGCCCGAGTTTGAGTTCAGGCTCTGCTTCCAATTCCAGCTTCCTGCTAACGTGCGCTCGTGGAGGCAGCAGGTGACGGCGCAAGTATTCGGATGCTGCCGCCCATGTGGGAGACAGACTGAGCCCCGGGCTCCTGGCTCCGGCCTGGCCTAGCCCCAGCGGTTGTGGGCATTTGGGGAGTGAACCAGTGCTGGAAGCTCGCTCACTCGCGCTCGCTCTCTCTCTCTCTGCCTTTCAAGAAAATAATTGAAAACAAGACAGAAGACAGATTAACAAGAGAAAAGCATTACGTCCATTTAACTCCCGTGTTCTGTGTGGGAGCCCTGGGAGAGGAAAGGCCGGAAGGCCAGGGAGCCGTGTGCTTCATGATAGGGAAGGGAGAGTCGTGCAGCTGTGACTTTGGCGGGGCGGGATCGTGAGCTAGCGGTGTGGACAGGGCCTCAGCAGCAGCTGGGCCCGGAGGGACACCTGCCACGTGACGTCTTCAGGGGTGAAGGGTGGAGCTCTGAGAGTCACCGCTGTAGGAGTTCCGGTAATAAATCCTAGTCTCTGTGACCTGAGTTGGGCTGCTCCTTCAGCCTCCCGGTCTCTAGCCCAAAAGGCTGCACCTGCCATGTCCCCACCACCACCTCCTCCTCCACACACTCTGGGGCACTGCAGGGGAAAATGATCAGCTCTCAGGTTCACAGTTAGAATGGACTCCCATTACAAAAGATGGGCGAACAAGAGAAAAGCAAACAGTAGTTTATTTCCTTTTTAAAAAAATTATTTATTTATTTGAGAGTTACAGACAGGGAAGAAGAGACAAAGAGACTCTTCCATCCCCTGGTTCACTCCCTAAATGGCTACAATCGTGGCATTTATTGGGGTCAGCACTGTGGCATAGTGTGTAAAGCTGCCACCTGTAGTGCCGGCATCCAAATGGGCACCGGTTCGAGTCCCGGCTGCTCCTCTTCCAATCCAGCTCTCTGCTATGGCCTGAGAAAGCAGTAGAAGATGGCCCAAGGCCTTGGGCCCCTGCACCTTCTTGGGAGACCAGGAAGAAGCTTCTGGCTCTTGGCTTCAGATCAATCCAGTTCTGGCCTTTGAGGCCAATTGGGGAGTGAGCCAGCGGATGGAAGACCTCTCTGCCTCTCCTTCTCAGTGTAACTCTGACTTTAAAGTAAAATAAATAAATTAAAAAAAAAAATACTCAGAGAATTCCGGCTCCTGGACGTGGGCGGGTCTGAGGACTCCAGCTTGAGAAAGGCTACAGTGCAATGTACATGGATGGTGAGAGGCCCCACCCGGAAACGTGTTGCCTGGCAACCATGAAGAGGGAGACATCGTGCAGGGACACTCGGAATCTGAGCCCGGGTCAGGTACGCAGGACACGGCAGGGTTGAAAGTTCAGGCTCTACTTGTTTGCGTTCAAATCTCGGCTCTGTTCCTTCCCAACTTTGTGACTTGTGCAACTCAGGTCTCCAAACCTGTTTCCTGATGGAGTTAAAAATACCCGTGGTTTAAGCCCAGCTGGAAGACTGAGCCCTGCTCCTGGCTCACGCAGCCTGTGTCCTGGAGGGGTGAAGGGAGGGGTTCCTCTCCTCGCTCAGTGCAAGGTGCAGGGCCAGCACCCCGCAACAGAGACAGGTCAGCAAGAGCAACGCGGACGGGCTGTTCCGGGTTTTACACGACATGGAGGCCCCAGAAACAAAGGCCCAAAGCCCTGGGGGAGCGGCAGGTGCAGGCCTGGGTTCCAGGAAGACGGGATGGCCGTGCAGCAGGGCGAGTGGACCGAGGGGAGCAGACGGCGGGGGGCCGGCAAGGCTGGGCTGTGCACGCTGCTCCTGGCCCTGTGCAGCACCTCTGCCCCCTCCCCCAGGGGCTGGTGCAGGACTCCAACAGCTTGCTTTCGGGGAGGGTAATTCTAGCCTCTATGGCCGACGTGGGGGACAAACGAGGGAGGAGAGAAGAGCAGAGGACAAGGTCCCTTCTGTCTCCTCATCAAGGCACTCAGCTCAGCAAGGCGCCAGGCCAGCAGAGTCAAGTTCTAGCCCAACACCAGCACTTCATAATAAATACATTCCATCCCAACCTCGTGCTTACTATGTCAGTGACTGGAAATGTCGGAGACACACCCCAAATGTCCAGAGTGGTGTTCCTCTATCAGAAAATGATACAAGGGCCTTTGGTGTTAATAAGGAAAAAAATTTTTCTCCATAGGAGGAAACACAAATATTGCGGGGCATGCAAAGAGGGGTCACTTTCCCTGGGCTGCCTCAGCAGGGGTCGGAGCCAAGGTTTTGCAGCGTGTCCTGGCTTCGAACCCCAGCCACTTGCTCTATGTTTCTCATTTCCTGCAGTCCAGAATGGGAATAAGAAAAATAAGAATACCTCTGTGGGGTTCCTGGGAAAGTGAAATAAAATACCCTTGGATAGCCATCAGCCTGGGTGTACGTGCAGACCCTGTTTTTCGGTTGGTTTTGGATTTTGGTTGTGTAAAAATATATATTTGTTTGAGAGGCAGACAGATCTCTCATCTACTGGTTCGCTCCCCCAATGCCTGCTACAGCCAGGGCTGGGTCAGGCTGAAGCCAGGAGCCAGGAACTCAGTCCAAGTCCCTCTCCTGGGTGGCAGGGACCCACCAACTGCTGCTTCCCAGGGTGTGGGTGAGCAGGAAGCGGGAGGTAGGAGCCACAGCTGGGAACGGAACCCACACACTCAGATGCGGGACGCAGGTGTCCTAACTCCCGGCATCTTAACTGCCAGGCCGAACGCCCACGGCGCACCCTGCTTTGGTTACGATCTCAGCCCTGCCTTCTGCTCATTTGTCCCTCCAGCTCGAGGCCGTGGGGGCGTGGGTTATCTGGGCTGTTCCTGTGTGACTACTGGAGGCACAGCAAGCGAGAGAGGCCGGTCCCGTCTGTGGGGCTGGGGGCTGACACCAGCCGACTCTGCCTCCTGCGCGGCCTGCAGGCCGGTGCTCCAGCTTCTGGGTGCACAGCTCACACCTCCAGGCATGGCCTGGGGAAGGGGCTGGCCTTGGGGACCCCCCGACCCTCTCCCCAGACAGCCACGTCAGCCCCCTGAGACAAGCTATTCTATCCCAGAGAACCTCAACAAGTCTGCGGAGAAATGGAATTAAAGGTAAGTGTTTCTTGGGGCAAAAAATGTCGAAATCCATGCATAGTTTTGCATCACATGAATTTCCCATGAGCCCCGTGGAGACCCCGTCAAGCAGTTGCGTGGGAGGCTGCTGCCCGTGCTGCTGATTGTGCACCCCTGTTCTCCTGTGAGCCTGGCCTCCTGCCCCGTGCTCATGAGGGCATGTGGAACAGGACACCTAGCACGTGGGGGTCTCCGGGGAGAAGGGCGGGGCAGTGTTTCTGGGCCCCAGGAATCCCATGGGTTTCCTAGAAGAATCCCAGGGACCCAGTGGACAGGAGACCAGCAGAGTTTCTGCCTCAGGGCCTTTGCAGCCTGGGGAATCCAAGCCTCCAGTCTCCGTGGGCCCCTGGTACAGACAGTATAGGGCCTGCGCAGCTGTTCTGGGCGGCCCCCTCTCTGAGTGAACCTGCAGTGAACGCTGGGCTGGGGGATTTTTCCTGGAGGCAGGACAAAGCCAGGACCAAGCACAGAGCCTGCCGGACGTAGCTGGGAGTCACTGCCCGGGCGGGGGCGGGGGCGGGGGCATGCGGCTTCCTCCGGGCTCGGGGAGATGATCTCAGAGTGGCTCTGCCTGCGTCTCCCACAGGGTGGAGGAGCTCTGACTGCGCGGGGTGGTAAAATGGCTTTGATAGTGCCCCCCAAAATACGCTCCCTCCCTTCTCCCTGTCGCAGGGCCAAGACGGCCATTAGCACCCTCTTCTCTAGAGACAGGGGCCTGCAGGGGAACCTGCACAAAGGTCCCTGGCTAAGCGCACCCCACCATGACCCTCAGGTCCTGCCCCCTTTGCCCATCACACCCTCAAACGCACAGCTTCCTGTGGCTCTGAGCCTTCACTTCTGCAGGCTGTCGTGTTGCATGAAACTTGGGTTAATGACGCTTCTGGCTTTTCTCCTGTTAGCCTGTCCTCAGTTTAAAGGCCTGTTAGCCATGAACCCTGTGAAGAGGGAGGCTTGTGCTGTCAGGGATGCCTGCCTGGGCTCCTGCCACCCTCGTGGGAGACCTGGGTGTCCCTGGACTCCTGACCTAGTCCTAACCCAGGCCTAGCTGTGGTGGGCGTTGGGGGAGTGAACCAATGGATGGAAGATCTCTCCTCCTTTCTCTCTCTGCCTTTCGAATAAATACATCAGTAACTTAGCCAGCAGCCATGACTGGGGCTGGCATTGTGGTGTGCAAGTTAAGCTGCTGCCCGCGACACTGACAGCTCTTATGAGAGCTCTGGTTCGAGCCCCGGCTGCTCCACTTCCCATCCAGCTCCCTGCTCACGTGGGAAGCAGTGGACGACGGCTCAAGTGCTTGGGCCCCTGCACCCATGCGGGAGACTGGGATGGAGTTCCAGGGAGTGAAACCCACAGATGGAAGTTTTCTTTCTCTCTCTCATTCTGTTTTTCAAATAAATAAGTAAATCTTTAAAAAGACTACTTTCTGGCCGGCGCCACGGCTCACTAGGCTAATCCTCTGCCTGCGGCGCCGACACACCGGGTTCTAGTCCCTGTAGGGGTGCCGGATTCTGTCCCGGTTGCTCCTCTTCCAGGCCAGCTCTCTGCTGTGACCCGGGAGGGCAGTGGAGGATGGCCCAAGTGCTTGGACCCTGCACCCGCATGGGAGACCAGGAGAAGCATCTGGCTCCTGGCTTCGGATTGGCACAGCGCACCGGCCATGGCGGCCATTTGGGGGGTGAACCAACGGAAGGAAGACCTTTCTTTCTGTCTCTCTCTCTCTCACTGTCTAACTCTGCCTGTCAAAAAAAAGGAAAAAAAAAAAAAGACTACTTTCTCTCTCAGACATCACCTTCTAAACAAACTACTTGCCCCCCAACCCTTATGTCAGAGTCTGTGTTAAGGGAGAGCCCGAAGCAAACATTGCCCCCACCCCGCCCCGCGCTCCTGGCCCTGCAGAGCCGCTCCTGCAGGGGTGTGGCAGTAAGTGTTCAAAGATTTGCCGGCTGGGGGTGGGGGTGGCCTGGGGGTCCCAGGCTCCCCCAACCCCACGCTGAGAAGAGCTACATGGGTGCCCATGAGGCACCGTGACCACTCCACGACGAGGGCCACAGGAACACGGCCACCTTCCCCTGAGGTCGTGAGTCTCCTCCAAGGGGGACCTCAGCCCTAGCAGTGTCCCCTGGACACAGAAACAGCAACCCGTGGAGCCCAGGAGAGCCGGGAGAGCCAGGAGGAGGTTTCAGAGCTGTGTCAGGGAAGCGAGGCCCAGGCGGGGCACTGGGGGCCTTGCAGCACTGCAGGCTGCCTGGAGGTGAGACTTGAACTTCAGCTTGGAGCGCACCAGGCCTAGCAGGAAGAAATTTTTTCTTAAGATTTATCTTTATGGGGCTGGCCTTGTGGTGTAGTGGGTAAAGTTGCTGCCTGTGATGCCAACACCCGATATGGGCGCCAATTCATGTCCCAGCTGCTCCACTTCTGATCCAGCTCCCTGCTCATGGCCTGGGAAAAGCAGTGGAAGATGACCCAAGTGTTTGGGCCCCTGCCACCCACGCGGGAGACCCAGAAGAAGCTCCTGGCTCCTGGTTGCAGTCTGAACCAGCACTGGCTGTCTCTCCCTGTCTATCACTCTTTCAAAATAAATCTTTAAAAAAATTTTCAAAGTGACAGAGAGAGAGAGAGATCTTCCATGTGCTGGTTCACTCCCCAAATGGCTGCAACAGCCAGGACTGGGCCAGGCTGAAGCCAGGAGCCTGGAACTCCATCCAGGTCCCCCACATGGGTGGCAGGGGCCCAAGCTCCTGGGGCATCTTCCTCTGCTTTCTCAGGTGCATTAGCAGGGAGAAGATAAGCTGGGTTGGAAGCAGAGCAGCCAGGACTTGAACTGGCGTTCTGATGTGGGAACCTGCCGCACCACAGTGCCAGCCCCAGCACAGAGGAACTGAACATGTAGGGGTCAGGAAGAAAAGGCCAAGACCAGGGAGGACGTGCGTGGAGCGCATCAGGGCCTTGAGGGGCAAAGCGGCTTTGGCATAGAGGAGGAGAAAGGGGACATGTCCCTCTGACAGGTGACCCTGGTTTGGCCTCTGAACCCTGGCTCCTCCCGGGCTGGAATCGAGGCAGGCGCCCCAGGTGTCCCCTTGTCCTGTTTGGAAAGCGGGCGCCCTGCCCTGGCCACTGGGCTAAGCAGTTCGGTTTGATGACAGAACCTGCAATTTAGAGTCTTTCCCCAACCACTCCCCTGGGCAGGGACTTCTGCTTCTCCAAGGAGGACCTCGGGTGGGAGGAAGAACGGCTTGGCCAGTCAAGAGCCCAGTGGGCCCCGGAAGGCAACAGGAAACCGCAGCCAGAGCTGAGGAAGGCGGGAGGTGGAGACAGGAAGCCAAACTTACCGAGCTGCTCAGGGCCAGGGCCAAGGCCAAGGCCAGGGCCAGGAGCAGAGAACTGGGGCTTCCCAGCAGCTCCTGGGCCTGCTGCTGAGTAGTCTGCTGGGGTGGCTGTAACAGCAGCATGGACTGGGCAGCTCATGAACAATGGGTGTTTGCTGTTCACAGGTTCTGGAGGCTGCAAGGTCCCAGGTCAAGGTCAAGGTCCCAGCAGAGTCTGTGACTGTGCCGCCCACTTCCTGGCTCCCAGAGGACGTCTTCTGTGTCCTCATATGGCAGAAGAGGTGGGGAGCTCCCTGGGTCTCTTTTGTAACCCTTTTCTTTTTAAAATGTATTTATTTGAAAAGCAGAGTTTACAGAGAGAGAGAGAGGTCTTCTATCTGCAGGTTCACTCCCAAAAAGGCTGCAATGGCTGGAGCTGGTCCAGTCCCAAGCCAGGAGCCAGGAGCTTCTTCTAGTTGTCCCATGTGGGTGCGGGGGCCCAAGGATGTAGGCATTCTGCTGCTTTCCCAGGCGCATTAGCAGGGAGCTGGATCAGAAGCGGAGCAGCCAGGACTTGAACCAGTGCCTATATGGGATGCTGGTGCCACAGGCAGAGGCTTAACCTGCAGCACCACAGCGCCGGCCTCTTTTTCACCCTTTTCAGGAGGGTTCATGATTCAGTGTGCTCCCTAAGGCTTCACCTCCAGGTACCACTGCGCAGGGAGTTAGGTTTCAACGAATGACTTAAAAAAAAAAAAAATGTGCATTCCGCAAACGCCCGCAATAGCCAGGGCTAGGCCAGGCTGAACCCAGGAGCCTGGAACTCCATCCTGGTCTCCCACGTGAGTGACAGGGACCCAAGCACTTCGGCCATCACCTGCCGCCTCTGGGGGTGCATTAGCAGGAAGCTGGGTGGAAGTGGAGGCGGAACTCAAATCCAGGCACTTTGATATGGAACACAGACACCCCAACAGCTGCGTAACTGTGCCCGCCCCTCGACCTGAGCTCTGGGAGGGGCATTCGCTCTTGCTACAGGGGGTGCAAACAGAGCTGATGGGGGAGTGACGACCCAGGACCCGGTGGTCACAGACTGGCCGTGGCCTCTGCCCTTCGTTTCGCCTAAGAGGACAGGAGTCCAGGACGATACAGTGGGAAAGATGGGGCACTGGGGCCTGGCAAAGCTGGGTGTGAATGCTGCTTCAGCTGCGAGATGCTGTGTGATCCTGGGAAAGTTGCATAGCCTCTCTGAGCCTCTTTCCTCCTCTGAAATGTTGGGGTTGTGTGACGATGCATGCTAATTGGCCACCATTGTGCCTGCAACATAATTAAGGCTCAATAAATGATCCTGTATCAGGGGCAATGTGGTGGAGCATCAGGTCAAGCCACTCGGGCGACAGGGATCCCAGGCACCCCTGGGAAGGAGAGGAAGAACCATACCTGGCTAACCCTCCAGGAGCTCTGAGAGGGGGAGAAGGGAGAGGCACACAAAATGTAATCTTCAGATGCTGCACCTGCAGAGCGCCCAGCCCGTGTGGGCCTGACTGAGCACTCTGAACTGCTATGCAGATAGGCTCCTCCAGTGTCAGACCCTTGATTGGTTCATGTAAAATGCCTCATTAGCATTTACCTTGACCAATCAAGTGAATTGCTCCTTTAGAAATTCATAAAAATCTCAAGCCACGCAGTCCTGCTTCCTCTGCTTCTTTCCATAAACTTGCTTTGCTTTGCTCACTCTTCCTGTCCACGTGCCTCATTCTTTGTGGTCAGGAGACAGTGAACTTGGCAGAGAAGAGGAGCTGCCACCCGGAAGACGGCAACTCTCCTTGACAAACTCAGCAGAGGGGCCTGGTGTTGTGGCATAGTGGGTAAAGCCACCGCCTGTGATGCCAGCATCCCCTGTGGGAACCGGTTCAAGTCCTGGCTGCTCCACTTCCGATTCAGCTCCCTGCTAATGCGCCTGGAAAGCAGAGGATGGCAGCCCAGGTGCTTGGGCCCCTGCCACCCATGCAGGAGACCCAGAAGAAGCTCCCAGCTCCTGGCTTCAAATCGGCTCAGCCCCGGCTGTTGTGAACATTTGGGGAGTGAACCAGTGGATGGAAGACTTTTTTCTCTCTCTGCCTCTGCCTCTCTCTATAACTCTGTCTTTCAAATAAATAAAATAAATCTTAGAAAAAAAAAAAAGGAATCCAGGGGAAAGAGGACTCTGCCACATCACTTGGGGTTGAGACACAGACCCTGGTGTCTGGAGCCAGATTCCTCCTGGTGCTGCCCCGGCAACACCAGCACTCCACGTGAGTGCCAGGACTTCTGACCCAGCTCCCTGCTAGTGCACCTGGGAAGGAAGCAGAAGATGGCCAAAGTGCATGGGCCTCTGCCACCCATGGGGGAGATCCGGATGGAGCTCCAGGCTCGGGGCTTTGGCCTGGCCCAGCCTGGCTACTGTGCCCACTTGGGGAAGAACCAGCAGAGGGAAACTCCCTCTCTTTCTCTCTATCTCCCTTTCTCTCTGTAACTGCATTTCAAACAATTTAAAAAAAATCTTAAAAAAAGAATATTGTGTCTTATTGAATCTAACTTGCCACTAACTTAATGAATTTTTTAAAAATTTGCACTAATTTGAGTTCCTATCCACTTGTTCACTCCCTAAATATCTGTGCCCCACATGCCATTAATTTTTAAAAATGATTTATTTGTTTGTTTGAAAGGCAAGGTGTGTGTGTGAGAGAGAGAGAGAATCTTCCATCTGTTGGTTCACTCCCCAGATGGCTGCGAAGGCCAGGGCTGGGCCAGGCCAAAGCCAGAGGCCAGAGCTTCATTTAGGTGTCCCACGTGGGTGCAGGGGCTCCCACTTGGCCTATTTTTCACTGCTTTCCCAGGCTCACTAGCAGGGAGCTGGATCAGAAGCAGAGCAGCCGGGACTTGAATCACATGCCATTACTTTTAAGTGGCACCTTTCCTTAACACTCTTCTAAGAAAGAAAGAGAAAAGCTGCCAAATAAATTAGCCTGCCATTAGTTGTAAGGTGCACCCATTAGTGTAAGGTGACATTTCCAAAATGTCAAAAAAACAAACAAAAACAAAACAAAACAAAACAAAACAAAAAAACCACATCTCTGTCTCTCTCCCGCTCTCTGATAAGACACAGTGCTGAAACACTGTCTCTACTTCTCTCCCCCATTTCTTTTTCCATTCCTGGCCCACTCTGCTCCTGAGCTATGTCTGTGGGTGTCTGTTTGCTTTCTAATCTTTTAAATAAACATCAGCACTCTGCGCGCGCACGCGCACACACACACACACCCCTTAGAATTGATGAGCTGCACTCGCCTTTTCCCTGTGATTTGTGGCTTTTCTGCCACAGGAGAAGAGAAGGACACAGTGACCTATGACTGAAGTCCTTTCTGAGCCGCGCCTCCCTCTGACTCCTCTGCACTGTTGCTGCCCCTGGGGCGGTGGTCTTTGAGGGTCTCCACGGTGCCTGTGGCCGGGGCTTCTGTCAGAGTCTCTCTTGAGTCCACGTGGCTGGCCAAGTCTTCTTTTAAAGAAATATTTATGTATTGAGAGAGAGAAGTGAGAGGAAGACGCTTTGCCCACAATGGCTGGAGCTAGACCAGGGCTGGTCCCAAACTAGGAGCTGGGAACTCCTCTGGGTCTCCCACATGGGTGGCAGGGGCCCAGGCACCTGGGCGGTCACTGCTGCCTCCCAGGGTGTGCGTTAGCAAGAAGCGCTAGTCCGGGGTCAGAGTCAGGAACGGAACCCAGGCAGCCCACTGGGGGACACGAGTGCCTTAAGCACAGTTTCCGGCACTCCTCTCCCTTTTCCTGTCTTTCCTTCTGCACTTGCTGGGGGCAGAGCTGAGCTACAGCCATGCAGGTGGAGACTCATCCTGTGAGGCCTGTGCACTGTGGGATGGTGGGGTGACGGCGTTCTCCGACAAGCAGCACCTGTCCGCTTGTTAACGATCAAGCACACCTTTTAAAGGGCAGGCAGAGGGGGCGTGGCTAATTCAGGCTAACACTGATTCTATAGGATAAAGCCGATCTTGGCGCCACTGTGCTTCTCCAATCAGCTTGAAGATCACTTGGCCTAGTAGCTTTCCAGGTGGACTTAATGGGCTTGGGGCACACCCGGAGCTGTTTACCTGATTGGCAATTACAAGACCCTTCAACAGGGAGCAGGTGCAGAGGAAATGTACCTGGGGCTCCCACCATCCTGGCAGGCATGGTGTGCCATGTCCCCCTAACCTCCTGCGGGGGCTGGGCAGGCAGCCCCCCGCCAGGCACAGGATCACCAACGTGCTGAGAGCCTGCTACCCTCCTGTTCTCAGGAGATGGGAGGTGAGTGACCTGGCAGAGGAGGAAGCCGAGTGTCCTGCCCCTCACCTTGCTGTGAGGCTTTTGGATGGAGTCCTTTCCACCACCACCCACCCACCCACCCCAGGGCCTGGGCGGGAGACAGAGACGCGCTTGGGCTCCTGTGCACAGACGGGAAAATAGAGTCAGGGTACACTAAGTGTTGAGAGGGCATCGCCAGGCTGGGGCCCAGGGGAGCCTCACGGACTGCTCTTCCTACAGGGCCCAGAACAGAGTGAGGATGTATACAGACAGGATGGGCCAAGCTCTGTGGTAGCCACCAGCCATGCGTGCCCAGTGAGCATGGAAGTGTGATGAGTCCAAGTGAAACTGTGCAGTGCCTGTAAGATATCTCAGTAAGGGCCGGTGTTGGGGCATAGCGGGTAAAACCGCCACCTGTGACGCCAGCACCCCATATGGGTGCCTGTTTGCGTCCCGGCTGCTACACTTCCGATCCAGCTCCCTGCTAATGCTCCTGGGAAAGCAGTAGAAGATGGTCCAAGTCCTTGGGCCCCTGCACCTGTGTGGGAGACCCGGAAGAAGCTCCTGGCTCCTGGCTTCAGTCTGATCCAGCCCTGGCGGTTGCAGCCATCTGGGGAGTGAACCAGCGGGTGGCAGCTATCTTTGTCTCTGTCACTCTGACTTTCAAATAAATAAATCTTTGAGTATCTCAATAAAGCTACAAAAATATCTTACTAGTGCTTTTTACATGAAACACATGGTACGCCAATAATCGTTTGATTGTATTGGTTCAATAAAACACGCGAAGATTAATGTCGCCTGTTTTCACCAGCTATGGTTACTACCTGCTGTGCCCGGCTGCTGCGGGCGTGGTGTTAAATGGTGATGGGACCTTTTTATTTTTTTTTTAAAAATTTGTTTATTTGAAAGGCATAATTCCAGATAGAGGGAAAGATGGAGAGAGAAAGAGAGAAAAAGAAAGAGAAAGAGAGAGAGAGAGAGAGAGAAAGAGAGAAAGAGAGAAAGAGAGAGAGAAAGAGAGAGAGAGAGAAAGAGAGAGAGAAAGAGAGAGAGAGAGAGAAAGAGAGAAAGAGAGAAAGAGATTGTCCATCTGCTGGTTCACTCCTCAAATGCCTGCAACTTCCAGCCCTGGGCTAGGAAAAGGCAGGAGCCTGGGCCTCCATCTGGGTCTCCCGCGTGGGTGGCAGGGGCCCAGGCACGTGGGCCATCTTCTGTTCTCGAAGGCGCATTGGCAGGGAGTTGTATTGGAAGTGGGGCAGCAGGGATTTGAACCATTGCTCTGATAGAGGATGCTGGCATCACAGGTGGTGACTTAACCTGCTGAGCCACAACGCAGGCCAGGTGTCGGAACCTTTAAGGGGTGGAGCCAGTAGGAGGTCTTGGTGGGGTTGCCCTCCGAAGGGATTGACTTTTGTGTGGACCCCATGTAGTTCCCATGAGAACATCCCATCAGCAAAAGCATGGCTCCGGCTTGTGTCACACACGCTCCAGCCAGGATGCCATCCACCACGGGCGAGGGAGGGGCATGGGGTCCCTGAGCTTGCCGCCCACCCTGTGATTTGGCTTCCCATCAGCCCCGCCCCGTTGAGTATTTTCCTCTAAAACACAGTCTGACTCTACCTCCCTCTCGCCACACTCTGGAGGCAAAGCTGATGGCTGGGAAACAGAAATTTGTTTCCGGAAAACTATAGCTGTTGTTGTTGTAGATATCCTGGCTAAGTGGCCGCTAGCTGTTTTTCTTTCTTCTTTTTTTTTTTTTTTCTGGGCAGAAGTTATATTTGCCTTCTTATTGAGCAATTCTTGGACTCTGAGTTTACCCTGAAACCCTAACTGAGGCCCTGGGCCCTCGGACACCCAGAGAAGTGGTTTTCTCTGGAAGCTGTACCATTGCCTCCCCCCAGCTCCCCCCATAATTGAAGAGTCTGGATTTAGAACTCTTAGAACCTGTTTTTCAGCACTGGCTTGACGCTAGCTGGAGACGGTACGTGGGCAAGTGCTTGCCTCTCTGGTGAGAGTTGAGTGGGATGAGCTACGTGTGCATAAAGTAGCCGGCAGAGCGCTTGGAACCTAGCAGGTGTTCCCTCCTCCGCCTGAGCACCAGCTCACCTCTCCTGCCCGGCTCATCTGACGGGAATGACCCCGATGGAGGGGGCGCTGGCAATGACCCCAGGCTGCTCAGACCCACCTGCCCCTTGATGGCCCAGGTGCTTCCTCTCAAGGAGCAGACCGGGAAGTCATCAGAGAGGTGCACGGAGATGTCTCTCGGGGTCACCAGAGCACTGTTCATAAAGCAGGTGGCTGGGAACTGCCACCAGAACAGGCTGGTGAGGGGCCAGCGCTATGGCTCAGCAGGTTAAAGCCCCAGCCTGCAGTGCCGCATCCCATATGGGCGCTGGTTCGAGTCCCGGTTGCTCCTCTTCTGATCCAGCTCTCTGCCGTGGCCTGGGAAAGCAGTAGAAGATGGCCCAAGTGCTTGGGGCCCTGCACTCACGTGGGAGACCCAGAAGAAGCTCCTGGCTCCTGACTTCTGATCGGCTCAGCTCTGGCCATTGCAGCCATCTGGGGAGTGAACCAGCAGATGGAAGACCTCTCTCTCTCTCTCTCTCTGCCTCTGCCTCTCTCTAATTCTGCCTTTCAAATAAATAAATAAATCTCAAAAAATATTGAAAGTATACATACTCGTAGTAAAAATATTTATTGTACAGAGTGTGTACAATGAAAGTTTCCGCTCCCCAAGAAGCAGCTATTATTTAATTCTTATATATTCTTCCAGAACCTGACTGTGCCTATGAAGCCTGTGTGATTATATGTGTACTTCTTATTTTGTTTTATAGAAGAGAACAGGTTACATATTATCTTTTATGGTCTTCTTTTTATTTATTTAGGAAAAGCTTTATTGAGGTGCAATTTATATGCTGTAAAGTTCCTGTGTTGTAAGAGTGCAATGCAATGATTTTTAGAGTAGTTTTACGGAGCCGCTCAGCCGTCACTGAAGCCCAGGCAGCTACCACGGCACATTTTCCTCTCTGGACCAGCAGGTGTATAAGTCTTTTTTCTTTTTCTGTTACTATCATAAAATTACTGAAGCTGGGCACTTTTTTAAAGAGAAGAGGTTGGGGCCGGTGCTGTGGTGCAGTGGGTTAAAGCCCTGGCCTGAAGCACCGGCATCCCATATGAGCACAGGTTCAAGTCCTGGCTGCTTCACTTCCAATCCAGCTCTCTGCTATGCCCTGGGAAAGCAGTGGAAGATGGACCAAGTCCTTGGGCCCCTGCGCCCATGTGGGAGACCTGGAGGAAGCTCCTGGCTCCTGCTCCTGGCTTCGGATTAGCACAGCTCCGGCTGCTGCGGCCAGTTGGGGAGTGAACCATCAGATAGAAGACCCCCCTCCCTCACTCTCTCTCTGCCTCTGCCTCTTTGTAACTCTGCCTTTCAAATAAATAAATAAATAAATAAATACATGTTTAAAAAATCCAATCACCAAAGTTACCTAATAGGATAAAAGCTGCATCACCTAACTTGGTATGAGAAATGGCTGAGCTGTTTTACTGTGTGTGTGTGTGTGTGTGTGAAGAGACCCATTGTCAGGGTCAAGGCTGATACCCCTGTAACAAAGGGGAGGATAAGGGGCCTGCCTTGGGGCCGGTGCTGTGGCGTAGTGGGCTAAGCCCCTGCCTGTGGCACTGGCATCCTATATGGATGTATGGATGGAGTAGCAGCTTCTTCACTTCCTAGCCAGCTCTCTGCTGTGGCCTGAGAAAGCGGTGGAAGATGGCCACGTGATTGGGTCCCTGCACCCGTGTGGGAGACCTGGAAGAAGCTCCTGGCTCCTGGCTTCAGATCAACTCAGCTCCAGCCATTGTGGCCATTTGGAGAGTGAACCAGCAGATGGAAGACCTCTCTCTTTCTTTCCCTCTCTCTGTAACTCTACTTATCAAATAAATAAATACATAAATCTTTAAAGGAAAAAAAGAGGGAGTGCCTGCTTTGTGGCACAGCAGGTTAAGCTACTGCCTGCCACACTGGCATCCCATATCAGAGTAACAGTTTGAGTCCTGGTTGCCCACTATCAATTCAGCTCCCTGCTCATGTGCCTGGGAAACAACAGTTGATGGCTCAAGTGCATGGGCCCCTGCTGCCCATGTGGGAGACCCGGATGGAGTTCCAGGCTCCTGGCTTTGGCCTGGCCCACAGAATGTTGCCATTTTGGAAGTGAACCAGCGGTGGAAGATCTCTCTGTCTCTTTCAAATAAATAAAATAAATCTTAAGCACACACGTAAAGTGCAGGTTAGCAAGAAAAAACTTAAGAATTTGCTTTTTTTTTAAAAAAAAAAAAGATGTATTTATTTATTTGAAAGGCAGAGTTACAGAAAAAGAGGGAGAGAGACAGATACAGAGAACGAGATCCTCCCTCTGCTGGCTCACTCTCCAAAGGTCACAGCAGCCGGGGCTGCGCCCAGCCAAAGCCAGGAGCCTGGAACTCCGTCCGGGTCTCCACATGGGCACAGGGGCGGAAGCACTTGAGCCGTCCTCTGCTGCTATGCCAAGCACATTAGCAGGCAGATGGATTGGAAGTGGAGCAGCTGGGACTAGAACCAGCACCTGTCCGAGACACCGGTGTTTCATGTGGCGAACACTTGGATTCTTGGCCTCTTGCTCTATCGTTTCTTCCTCCCAGGTTTGGGCAGGACGCCCCTGGATGAGGGTCTTCGAGGGAGAAGGGAGGGGGTGACCCTCCCGGGTTCTGTGGGAGAGTCCTTGCAGCTTCTGTGGCCCCCCCTGAGGAAGGAGGGGGGGTTCCTACCACTTGCATCAGGGGAGAGAGAGGAGGAGGAGACAGGAGGGCGGGTAGGGGGTGGGGGAGACCCTGCTTCAGAGGCCTTCCAGGCTCCTGGAGGTTTGCCTGCTTCAGCTTGCCAACGTGCCACAAGGTGCCAAATTATGTATGTAAATGCTGTACTTAGCTTTTACTGACGTTTATGGAGTGTGTGTCTGGTTCTTTTTTTTTTTTTTAAGCTCTTCCTGAAGATCACATAATATAGGATCGTGGTAGTCACACATTAGATATCACGGTTGTCATGGTTTTCCAAAATTAATTAATTAATAGTTTGGAAGAAGGGCAGAGCGCGATCTTCGATTTGCTAATTCACTCCCCAAATACCCAGACCAGGTGGAAGCCAGGAGCCAGGACTCCATCTGTGTGGGTGGCCGGGACTTGGGTACCTGAGCCATCATGGCTGCCGCCCACGGTGTGCATTAGCAGGGGACTGGATGGGAAGTACAGGTGGGATTGAACCCCGGGCACTCAGATGTGGGTGGTGGGCTTCCCAAGGGTGTCTTGGTGGTTGCACCAAATGACCTCCCTGGAGTCGGCATTCGCAAGAGACTGGAATCCGGAGTGGAGCCGGGACTCGAACCTGGCACGCCAACGTGAGTCTTAACTCCTAGGCCACACGTCCGCCGGCTACGGAAATGAGAAAAGTCAGAGCTCAACGGGAGGCCGCGTCAAGGCCTTGACTGTGCTGGGCGCAGGTGGTCTCTCCTCGCCCGCGTCTCCTGCGATCCCGCTCGGGGCCAGCAGGCGGCGCCCGCACTCTCCCGCGGCCTCCGGCGGCTACACCCGACTTAAGATAGTAACCCCGATGGTGCCAAAACGTGTAATTTTCAAACCTCCCATTCCACCGCAAGGAAAACCTCTGAGGATTTTCTTCTGGGAAGAGCAATTAGCCTAACCTCTTAGGAGGCGAAATTGCATCGCTGAGCTTGTCTGGGAAAGTCAGCTCTCCTCCCGAGAGCCCCTCCGGGAGAGTGGAGAGAGACCACCGGGAACTGCGGGAGGGGCCCGGGGTGCGGAGTGCGGGGTGCAGGCCGCCTCGGGTGTGCAGGCGTCAAGGTCCCGGCCGCGCGGGCCTCTGCGTGGAGGCTGGGCTTGGATGAGGGGGATCTTGGATGGGTGTGGGAGTCCTTGCAGTGGGCGCAGGCCAAGCTGGAGACCCCCTGCCCTGCCCACCTACACCAAGCGCCAGGCCTGGGGGACACAGCCTTGACAAGACGAGCCCATCCCTGCAGTCACAGAGCCTGCAGTGCCGGGGGTCCGGGGGCGATAGGTCAGGGGTGTGGGGGTGGGGCACAGCGGTCTTTGCTGGGGTCTCTTTCAGGCCGGAGGGCTGGGTGGGTGTCCCAGTCCCAGCCACTGCTTTGGGCTCGAGACCTCGTGGGAGGGGGGAGGAGCTCGGCGGGAGCCCCTTGGAGCAGGGGCTTGAACTGGGTCAGGGGGCAAAGCACGGGCAGGAAGCCCGGGGCAGGGCCCTGCGAAGGGCAGACTGGGGCTGTCCGCCGGCTTCCAGGGAGGCTGGGAGATGTGGCCTGTTTGGGAGGAGAGGGAGAGGCAGGGAATGGTCTTACCCTTGCCTTCGAGGACAGCGTGGTCTGCGTGCGTCCTGGAAACCCGCTCATGCGCAGGTGCGTGCTGAATTGGAGGCCGGAGATGCAGGCAGGTGGCTGAGCCCCTGTCACGGGGGCAGAGACTTGACCTCTGCCTGCCTCAGTTTCCTCATCTGTGAAATGGGAACAGTGTTTGCATCAACCTCACAGGGCTGTGCAAAGGATCAAGCACTCGGTAAAGGCTCCCGCACGGCGGCTGTCAGGGCCGTTTACTGTGATGGTGTTGTCAGCTGTCTGGGCTGGAGAGGCAGACTGGGGACGGGAGGGAGGGGGACCAGCCCAGGCCCCTGATTGCGAGGGACGTGGGTCGGGGAAGGCTCGCAGGCTGCAGGGCCAGCGTCAGAGGCAAAGCAGGGGAGAGGGTGAGGGCTAGCTCGGGGGGCCTCGGTGCTCAAGGTGTGGTCTGGGTCGGCAGCGGCAGCGGCAGCAGCACCTGGGAGCTTTGTAGAGACTCAGAACCGTGGCCCTGGCCCAGGCCCCCATGCAAAACTTGTGGCTGATGGAGCTGTCCAGGCGGTTTCTTTGCCTGGGCTTGAGGAGCACAGCTCTGAGCAGGGACTCATGGGAGCAGCTGGCGCTGAGCAGGGGCGGGTATGAGCCAAGGATGGGTGCTGAGGAGGGATGGGTGTGGGCCACGGGCGGGTGTTGACCAGGGACAGGTGATGGCCAGGGGCAGGGGCTGGCCAGTCTGTCCACCCCTCTAACGTTGCCACACACAAGCTACTAACCAGGGTTCTTTGTTTGCTTATGGTGTTTTCCCCTCTGAGGCAAAACTTATATACAATGAGGTAGATTGTAAGTTTTTAAAGACTTGAATAATTTGAAAGTCAGAGTTAGAGAGAGAGAAAGGGAGGTCTTCTGTCTGCTGGTTCACTCCCACCCCCCAAATGGCTGCAGTGGCCAGTGCTAGTCTAGATCAAAGCCAAAAGACCATAACTTCATCTGGGTCTCCCATGAGGGTGCAGGGGCCCATGCACTCGGTCCATCTTCTGCTGCTTTCCCAGGCACATTAGCCGGGAGCCGGGTCGGAGGTGAGCAGCCGGGGTCCCGACTGATGCTTATATGGATGCTGGTGTTGCAGGCAGCGATGGCTTAACCCACCACACAACAGCACTGAGGCCCGAGACACGTGGTTAAGCGCCTTTGGGTCTTTTTTTTTTATTTGACAGGTAGAGTTATAGACAGTGAGAGAGAGAGAGAGAGAGAGAGAGAGAAAGGTCTTCCTTCTGTTGGTTCACCCCCCAAATGGCTGCTATGGTTGGCGCTGCACTGATCCAAAGCCAGGAGCCAGGTGCTTCCTCCCAGTCTCCCATGTGGGTGCAGGGGCCCGAGCACCTGGCCCATCCTCCACTGCCTTCCCGGGCCACAGCAGAGAGCTGGACTGGAAGAGGAGCAACCAGGACTAGAACCCGGCGCCCCAACCGGGACTAGAGCTGGCGCCCCATATGAGATGCCGGTGCTGCAGGCGGAGGATTAACCAAGTGAGCCACGGCGCCAGCCCCTACCTTTGAGTCTTAACGAATGCGTGTACCCGTGTGACAGATTCCAGTGGAGATGTAAAACACGACTGGGATGGACGCCTGGTCGGCTCCGACACCCGTGTTCCACGTCACTGCGTTTGGGGTTCAGCTCCCAGCTCTCGCTCCGGACTCCAGCTTCCTACTAACGCAGGCGTGGGGAGGCAGCCGCTAACGGCTCAAGTCGTCGGGGCCTTGCCACCCACAAGGGGGCACCAAGCTGACGTCCCAGCTCCTGGCTTTAGCTCTGGCCCAGCCCAGCCACTGTGTGCATGCGAGGGAGTGAACTGTGAGGTGGAAACTGTTGTCTATCTTTCAAATAAATTAATTAAAATAATGATAAAAAAAAAAAAACCACAACAAGAATCAAACATTGCCAGCACCTAGGTTTCCTTGTTTCTCGTCGCACTCAATGTCCGGCAAGTCCCTGGAGGCAGCTCCTGTTCTGACTTGTTTTTGCCAACATGGATTATTTTGTGGGTTTTAGAACTCCATAAATGGAATCATTTGATAGGTGTATGCTACGTAGAATGCCTCCTTCACTCAGCGCCTTGCTTTTAGGTAAGCGCTGTGTATGCTACGTAGAACGCCTCCTTCACTCGGCGCCTTGCTTTAGGTAAGCGCTGTGGGCATATCGGGATTCCGTCCCTTTTCACTGCTATTCCGCCGTGCAGATAAGCCACAGCTCCTCCGTCTGCCAGGCTGTGCAGTTTTTGGCTGCCGTGGACATGGCTATGTGTATATTTTTGCACATCCGTTTACACTTCTCTTGGGTAGATATTCCTGGACGTGGGATTTCGAGGTCGCAGGGCAGGTGTATGTGTGGTAAGAAAGCACCGGAAGCGTCTCGGCACGGTTGTACTCTTGCCGACCGCGTCCTCAGCTCTGCCTGCCGGAACAAACAGTCGCTCCAGCAGCGCCAGGTCAGGGTGCTGGGGCGAGAGCTGTGATCTTGGCCCGCAGGGAGCGCCAGCCAGGTGCTCCCGTGACCTCTCTGCACCGCGAAAGGTGCAGCAAGCTCCCTGGTGCTGCTTCTGACGGGGATGCTCAACCTCCAGCTTCGTTCAATTCACCCTCATCCCTGAGGACGGCCACACTGGGGTCAGGGCGTCAGCACTTTCCCAGGCCAGAGCAGAGGGCTGGATGGGAAGAGCAGCTGCCGGGACTCGAATCGGCGCCCATATGGGATGCCGGCGCCACAAGCAGAAGCCTAACCTACTACGCCACAGCACCAGCCCCATCTTCACCATTCTGAACTGGTATTAAAGACGTTGGTAATGTGGTGCAGCCATCGCCACCGTCCGTCTCCAGAGTCCTTGTCATCCTGAAAGACAGACGGTCGGCACCCGTTAGATACTAACTGCTCCTTCTCTCCTCCCTGCTGCCGCAGCAGCCCCACGCTCCTTGCTGTCCCTGTGACTGGGACTTCTGTGGCTGTTTCAGATGCACGGGACCGTGCCGGATTTTCCCTTTGGTGGGTGGCTTATTTCAGTTAGCTTAAGGACCTGAGGTTCATCCGGGAAGCGGCAGCCCAGTCCAGTGTCATGAAGCTTTTGCCCTGTGTTTTCCTCTAAGAGTTTTATAGTTACAGGTCTTATGTGTAGGGTCTTTGTTCCATTTTAAGGTACTTTTTTAAAAAAAATTTATTATTATTTATTTGAAAGGCAGAGTTACAGAGAGGCAGAGGCAGAGAGAGAGAGAGAGGTCTTCCATCCGATGGTTCACTCCCCAATTGGCCAACATCGCTGGAGCTGTGCCAATCCGAAGCCAGGAGCTTTTTCCGGGACTCCCATGCAGGTGCAGGGGTCCAGGCACTTGGGCCATCTTCCACTGCTTTCCCAGGCCACAGCAGAGAGCTTGATTGGAAGTGGAGCAGGCAGGACTCAAACTTGTTCCCATATGGGATGCCGGCACTGCAGGCGGCAGCTTTACCCGCTATGCCACAGTGCCGGCCCCAGTAAGTCACTTTTTATATAGAGTGTTAGATAAGGGTCGAGCTTTTTTTGCAAGTGGATGTCTGTTTCCCAGCACTATTTGTTGAAAATCCCGTCCTTTCCCCATTGGCTGGCCTTGATCTCCTCATCAGCAATCACTCGAGCACAGCCGGGAGGCTTTGTTTCTGGGCTCTCAGTTCCACTCCACTGGCCGGTGTGGCCGCCTGAGTCCAGGACCACGGTCTTGATGACTGCGGCTTTGCCACTGGCCGGTGTGGCCGCCTGAGTCCAGGACCACGGTCTTGATGACTGCGGCTACTCCACTGGCCGATGTGGCCGCCTGAGTCCAGGACCACGGTCTTGATGACTGCGGCTTTGCAGCAAGTTTTGAAATCAGGAGATGGGACTCCTCCAGCTTTGCTCTTCATTCTCAGGATTATTTCGGCTATTTGGGGCCCCTTGAGATCCCGTATGAATTTGAGTATGGGTTTTCTGTTTCTGGAAAACCAAAGTCGTTAGGATTTTGGTGGGGATTCCATTGAATCTGCAGATCAGCTCCAGCAGGATTGGCATCTATGTGAGTGAAGGCGTCTAACAGAAGCGCACGGAACGCGTGTCCGTTTATTTACCTGCTCTTCATCTTCAGTGCTGTTTGGCATTTTTCCCTGTGTGTGCACTCTGTGCTTTCCAATGCTAGCCTTTTTTTTTTTTTTTTAAGATTTATTTATTTATTTGAAAGTCAGAATAACAGAGAGGAAAGGCAGGAGAGAGAGAGAGAGAGAGAGAGAGAGAGGTCTTCCATCTGCTGGTTCACTCCTCAATTGGCCGCAACAGCTGGAGCTGCGCCGATCCGAAGCCAGGAGCCAGGAGCTTCTTCCGGGTCTCCCACGTGGGTGCAGGGGCCCAAGGACCTGGACCATCTTCTACTGCTTTCCCAGGCCACAGCAGAGAGCTGGATCAGAAGAGGAGTCGCCGGGACTAGAACCGGCGTCCATATGGGATGCCGGCCCTGCAGGTGGCGGCTTTACCTGCTCCGCCACAGTGCCGGCCTCAAATAAATAAAAACCTTTAAAAATGAAAGACAACCTGATTTTTGTGTGTTAACTTTGCATACTGTCATTTTTTGCAATTTACTTATTAACTAAAAAGGGGATTTTGGTAAAATTTTTACGGTTTTCTACATATAAGATATCACCTACGTGAACAGAGATAATTCAGCTTCTTTCTTTCTGGTTTGGATGCCCTTTGTTTCTTTCTCTCGCCTCATTGCTCTGACTAGAACTTCCAGGACCAGGTTGAATAGAAATAGTGAAAATGGCCATCCTTCCTGTGCCTGTATAGAGAAAGATTTCAACTTTTCTCACTGAGTGTGGTGTTTGCTGTGGGCTTTTCATACATGACTTATTACTATTTGAAGAGAGGAGAGATAGATTAGATAGATAGATAGATATATAGGTAGATAGATAGATAGATATAGGTAGATAGATAGATATAGGTAGATAGATAGATAGGTAGATAGATAGGTAGATAGACAGGTAGATAGATAGATAGATAGATATAGGTAGATAGATAGATAGACAGGTAGATAGATATATTGGTAGATAGATAGAGATCTTCCGCCAATGGTTCACTCTCCAATGCTTGCCATAGTCAGGCCTGGGCCAGGCTGAAACCAACAGCTAGACACTCAGTCCAGGTATCAACCACTTCCGCCATCCCTGGCTGCCTCCCAGGGTGCACATTAGCAGGAACACTGGAGTTAGGAGAGCCCGGCTCAAGCTCACGCACTTGGATACGGGATGTGGGACATGGGATATGGGCATCCCAAGTGGTGACTCAATCCACTGTGCCACAACACCTGCCCCCAATCCCTCCCAGTAAGAATGTCTCATTTGCATTTCTGACTTTAGTAATTTAAGTCTTCTTTTTTGTAGTTCATTTAGCTCAGGATTTGTCCAGTTTGTTGATCTTTTCAAAGAACCAGCTGTTGGTTTCATTATTTAGTTCTCTATGATTTTTCAATTCTCCAATCTCTGCTCTAATCTTTATTAGTTCCTTCCTTCTTCTAGCTTTGAGTTCAGTTTGTTCTTCCCTCTCTAGTTCCTTAAGCTGTAGAATTAACAATGTTGACTTCAGACGCTTCTTCATTGTTAGTGATAAATTTCTTCTGTTGTTACTGAATCTCACGTGTTTTGCTGTTATGTTTTCTTTCCTTTGTCTCTGTTTTCTGATTTCCCTTGTGATTTCTTTTTTGATCCATCGACTGTTTGACACCATGTTGTTTAATTTCCACAACTTTTTGCACGTTCCTCTGGATAATTTTTGATTTCTTATTGCGGTTGGAGGCGGTACTTTGTAGCATTGTTATCCTTTTAGGTCTGTTGAGACCACGTCTGGGCTCAGCGCCAGGTGGGGTTTATGTTGGTGTGTCGCTAAAGGTGCATGCACAGCTACCTTGGGGGGGGTCACCTGAGGTATGGGGCTAATCAATGTCTTTTCCCTCCCAAGGCTGGGGTGACCGTGAAAATGAGACGATGCAGGTGCAAGTCCATGGTCAGGTACAACAAGATAAGGCAGGCTCCCCACAGATCCTTTTTACCTTGGAGAAGAGGAATGGCTGACCCTCTACCGTCTCCCCAAAGTGTTGTCTCTCTTGGGAGCAGATGACAGGAGAGAAGGAGCTAGCCCTGGAAAGAGCCTCTCCGCTAAAACCTGGGCAAAGGGAGTGCCCAGGAGACGGCACAGGCTTGGCATCACGCCTGGGGTGGAGTCAGGTCCTGCGGTTACTGTCTCCTGCTCTGAGCAAGCCCCCTTTCATTCACAAAATGGAAATGTAACACCTACCTCAAGGGTCACCTGAGGATTAAAATTGCCTGACTCTGCTGGTGTTGTCCTTCCTATTATCACTGGTAGAAAGAGGAGAGGATGTATACCGGGGGACTTCAAAACAGTTGTTGAAGATGGAATTGAGGGGCAGGTGTTTGGTGCAGGGGTTAAGTCACTGCTTGGGACATTCCTTACCCCCATATCAGAGTGCCGGGTTCAGGTCCCAGACCTTCCCTTTCGGATCCAGCTTCCTGTTGACGCAGACCCTTGGGGGCAGCAGGTGGTGGCTCAAGTACTTGGGTGCCTGCCATCCATGTGGGAGACCCGGATGGAGTTCTGAGCTCTTGGCTTTGTCCTGGTCCAACCCTG
This sequence comes from Oryctolagus cuniculus, assembly GCF_964237555.1. Taxonomy (NCBI): domain Eukaryota; kingdom Metazoa; phylum Chordata; class Mammalia; order Lagomorpha; family Leporidae; genus Oryctolagus; species Oryctolagus cuniculus. The sequence continues at coordinate 14,724,655 of NC_091451.1, read as the reverse complement.
GCTGATGCTAGCATTTGGGGACTGCACTGGCAGAAGGGAGATTTCTCTCTGTTTTTTTTTTTTTTTCTCTCTTTGCCTTTAAAATAGGATAAAGAATAAATTAAAAAATTTTTAAAGGTAAAAATGGAATTGAAAGATAATTTGGATGCACAGAATCCATGCATAGTTTTTCATAATATGTATTTCCCTGAGCTTTTGAACACTTCTTGTATGCATGAGTTTCAAGATTTTTTTGCACCAAAACTAACATCTCAACTGTATTTTCCCAAGAACTGTGAAACACCGTGGAGAGTGCTCCCGGAGCTGGAAGGTTTCTGGGGTGACCTTGTTCTCACTGTCTGGGGAGAGGGGTTCCACAGAGCCTTGCAAGGGACGGCCACTAGAGGGCGCTCGCCTCCTCCTCAGGGCCCCAACCGAAATCCTGCCCCGCCAAAGGCCGCCCGACCCGGTGTCAGAACCGACTCCTGTGGCATTTTCCAGGGTGGAGGGTAGTAGCAAAAGGGGTAGGGAGCTATTAGGCCTGCTCCGGTTGTCTCAGAGCAAGATGCTAAGAGCATTCGCCTTGCGCAGGTTCCCAGGAGCCTGCACGGAAAGGTAGAATAAGGCAGCTCCCTTCTGTCCCCTGGAGGTTCCCTCCCGCACAGGCAGCTGGGGCTGCACCGGGGGGGGGGGGGGGGGGCAGCTGATGAGCAGAAGTCGTGAATCTCTCCCCTCCAAGAGGCCCCCGTTACCTCTGTTACCTCCGGGATCCCCCGGAACGCCCCCAGCCCCTGCCGGGCAGACCATGATGTCTCATGGCTGGGGAGGGGTGTGTGCCTGACCACACAGGGCCCCCGCGTTGGGACTCGGGACACAGCACCCCAAAATATGCCAACCCCAAGTGTGAGGGACCTTTTCAAAGCTCATAGAAAAGCAGAATGAAAAGCTCATATTGGAGGGGGAGCCTTCAGGGGCAGCGGGTTAAGCCGCTGCATCCTGTATCGCATGGTGTCCTGGTTGCTCCAGCTCAGCTCTCTGCTGTGGCCTGGGAAAGCAGCAGAAGATGGCCCAACTGCTTGGGCCTCTGCCCATGTGGGAGACCCAGATGAACTTCCTGGCTCCTGGTGGTTTGGACAGTGAACCAGCAGATGGAAGGTACCTCTCTCTCTCTCTCTACCTTTCAAATCAAATCAATCAATCTTTAAGAAACATGATTTTCCTGGTTGCTGTTGTGGCCTGGTGGGCTAAGCCTCCACTTGCAATGCCGGCATCCCATATGGGTGCTGGTTCGAGACCCAGCTGTTCCACTTCTGATCCAGCTCTCTGCTGTGGCCTGGAAAAGCAGTAGAAGATGGCCCAAGTCCTTGGGCCCTGCACTCGCGTGGGAGACCCAGAAGAAACTCCTGGCTCCTGGCTTCGGATTGGTCCAGCTCCGGCCATTGTGACCATTTGGGAAGTGAACCAGCAGAGGGAAGACCTTTCTCTTCTTCTCTCTGTCTGTAACTCTGCCTCTCAAATGAATAAATAAAATCTTAAAAAAAAAAAACCATAATTTTGGTGAAAAAGTCTTGAAATGAATGCATAGGCTTTTCACGATCCCCGTTTCCCATGAACTCTGTGACGAGCTGGTGCGCCTCCCCGGTGGGTTTTGAGCTGGTTATCGGATAAGCTACAGACCCAGGAACAGCTCCGAGAAATTTTCCTTTTTAAGGAAATCTACATGTATAAAGGAACCATGCATTAGCGAAGCATCTGTATCTGGAAGAGGAACCAGATCTGCATAACAAGACAGCCTCACAGGCCCACCCTCCCATAGCCTGGGTCTCCGCCAAGCCCTGTTCCTTCCTGGAGCTCAGGATGCTATACGCTGCAATCACGCGGCTTTTCCGAGTGCCGTGTTGTGTGCGACTGCATACACACGTCTGTAATTAAGGGTGGCTTTTCACCTGTGACTCTGTCTTACGTCAAGTCAACGTGTAGCCGAGCCAAAGAATCTGCAGCAGTGGCAGGAAGCCATTTTTCGCTCCTCTCTCGGGAATCTTGGCTTCCTCTGGCCCACGGTTGAGCAGCACCTGGGACTTGGTCCCCTGGGACGGGCTGGCTGGCACCTGCCCTGTGCTTGCTTCATCTCTCCCAGAGAGCTAGCTGGGGGCTGGGGGCTGGGGGCTGGGGGCTGGGGGAGGGGAGGGGGGAGTCCCTCTGTGTGTCCCTGGACTCCTGGGGTTGTCCACGTCCTTTCCTTGGGGATCCCATGGGAGGTGTGGGGGATGGGCTCACAGACCCCCTGAGAGCCTCTATGATCCAGAGCCCTGTGTTAGAGTCATAGCTCCCCCCTCGCCCTCTTTGGGCCACTACCCCCACTCCCAGGTCCAGTCCAGCCTGTCTCCCAAACCCAGATCCTGAGTGGGAACTTACCCCAGAAGGGAGGGGCCCTGGTCCTCCTGTCCATGGTAGTGACTCCGGGGTGAGCCACTTCCACGCCACCTGGCACCCACCCCCTTCGGTCAACAGAGCCAGAGCACTGACCCCGGGGCCCTTGGCCAGCGCAGCCAGGCCTCCCTGCCGTCAGCAGGCAGCAGTTGGGGCCTCCGGGCCATCCACCCGCACCTCCGCCTCGGGCAGAGCCAATGGGCCTTTTCCTCTTCTCTCCCTCCCAGCAGGGGTGGGCGGGTCGATCCCTGGCCCTGGTTCATCTTAAGCAATGGAGCTTTCAAAGGCCTGTTGATGATTGACAAGGGAACTGATGACCTGGTGGAGGAGAGTGGGCTTGTCTGGCAGGCAGGGCCCTGGGGCCTCTGGGGGTCCTTTTTGGTGGGGGGCAGGAGACCTGGGAGGTGTTCTTCACGGGGCGCCCAGGGCCGCCCAGCTTCTCAGTAGCTGCCTTCCCTCTGTCCCAGTGCCTGGGTCACAGAGCAGAAAAGCCCTTTATTGTATTTAATTTTTAAAAAGATTTATTCATTTATCTGAAAGGCAGAGTTAGAAAGAGAAACAAAGAGAGAAGTCTTTATCCGCTGGTTCACTCCCCAAATGGCTCCCAATGGCTGGAGCTGGACTGGTCTGAAGCCAGGAGCCAGGAGCTTCTTCCGGGTCTCCCACACGGGTGCAGGGGCCCAAGGACCTGGGCCATCTTCTGCTGCTTTCCCAGGCACATTAGCAGGGAGCTGGATTGGAAGTGGAGCAGCTGGGTCTCGAACTGGCACCCATATGGGATGCTGGCGCCACAGGCAGCAGCTTTACCTGCTACTCCACAGCGCTGGCCCCAAGCAAAGCCCTTTAAATGCCTATCATTTCTGGACTCGTCCACTCGCCCACCGGCCCATTTGGCTGCTCACTCATTGCATATCCAACTCCTCATCCGTTCACTCACCGACTTGGGGTCTGTGGGAGAGCTGGAAGTGTTCTCCACTCACCTGCCCACCTGCTTGAGTGCCCCCTCATCTGTCCACCTGACCCCACCCTCAGCCCCCACTCCGTTGTCCAGCCAGTGTCTGGTCACCTCGGGCGCCATGCTGTGGCTGGCACAGCCTGCAGAGACGCTGCAAGTATCGCTGCTTTTGGAGTGATCCTCACTCCTGCTTCCTGACCACGTGGCTGTGGGCACATTTCTCAAACCTCCCTGAGAATGAAGACCCCAGGCACCTTCTGTCCAGGGAAGCATCGAGTTAACGCTTACAAGGCGCTGGAGCCAGGGCCGGCGGCGGGGCTAGCCCCGACTCTCAGGGCTATCCTCTGCCCAGTTCCACCCCATCTCACCCTGGGCTGTCCCCCCGGAGGCAGGCAGGTGCTCATCGCTGCCTCTCAGGTGGGCTGTACTCCCTGGGCAGGTGCCCCCGCCACCTTCCCACGCACCTCTCCTTTCTGTGTCTTTCCCGTTGGGCGCTCTGGGGTTTCCTCCGGTTGGCCAATCACCTGGAACAAGACCCAGCCTGCCCCCTTCCCGTCTGCCCGGAAAGTCCTCCATGACAGCTGGAGGGCGTGGAATGGGCCTGCAGCACCTGCACCCTGAGGGGTCCTATCTCCTCCCGTCTGACTCCCCCCACCCCACTCCCAGCATGTTCAGGACCTGGGCAGCCCCCATTCTTTCCCTTCCTTCCATGGGTCCTGCCCACTGGCGTGGATCCCAGTGTTGACTGTTTCTCCAGGAGCTCCCTGGGGCAGAAGGTGAGCTGGGGCTGGGGAGGGAGAAAGGGTGGCGGCTCTGGGTCAAGTACGTTCCTGGCCAGGAGGCTACACAGCACTCAGGGCAGCAGAGCAGGTGTCCTTAGGATAGAAGGTGCTTGCCTCGGCTGAGGGATGTGTGGAGCACGCTACAGGGGAGACCTCAATGGCTGGAGAAATGCATGTTACAGCCCCAGCTCCTGCCTGGCACCTAGGAAGGGTTCTGTCCAGGAGGGAACCAGCCTGGGTGAGCCCCGGCCATTCAGCTTGGCCCAGCACCCCGTGGCTGCCTCCTAGGGTGGTGCCTTGGAGCCCTGTGGGGGCTGTGGGGTGCCCTTGTCCTGGCTGGATGACGGACACCTCCTGTATCCTGGAGACGGGTGCAGGGGGCGGCGGTACAGGAGCACAACAACCCCAGGCCCTGGTTTTCGTCCTGCTTTACGAAGTGGGCTGACTTGGTGCGGATGGAGTGGGGGCGTCACCCCTCGCTGCCCTGATGCTGTAGCCACTCATGGGGGATCCCTGCCTGCCTCTGGTCTCCGGGCCGCTGCCATGGTTAGTTGGCTTCTTGGGCAGCTCTGTTTAAAGCTCCTACAGGATAAGGACCGTTTGTTTTGCTGTAAACTTTATACTGTTGCCTAGTAGAGTGACGGACACTGAGTGAGTGAGTGAATGAATGAATGGTTGACCCCATGAGGCAGGCACACACTGTGTCTGGTCTGCAGCCCCAGGCGGTATCTGAGGGTCCTACACACAGCCATCTCCTCTGCTCAGGCTGCAAGCTGGCAGGGCCCTGGTGTCGTGACCTTGGTGCCACTTCCCTGAGGTCAGGGACTCCCGTGGGAGCTGGTCAGGCGCCACCTTCGTAGAAGACACCGAGCTGAGTGCCAGGTGCTTCCCAGCTCCTGTCCTGTTCCCGGCTCCCAGGAAGTCAGCCCCACGTTGCCCGGTGCAGGGCAGGCAGACCCGAGCCAGCTGAGTCCCAGGCTGGACTCTGGGGACAGCACTCCTGACCTGGCCTGCCCAGATGGCCAAGCCCCTCCCAGCGCTCACAACCCAGTTGGGAGGAAGGGTTCAAACCCCAGGACTGCCTTCGCCCGGGGTCAGCCAGGGGCTGGAATTCCCCCCAGCAGGAGACGGCCCCTGCAGCCACGCTCCGGCCTCGCCCGGAGCAGGGTGACGGGCAGGCCGCCTCGCCCACGCCTGGGAGCCTGAGAACTGACCTCAGAAGAGGTCGGGTCACCTCTCCCGGAGCCAGCACCCGCCCGCAGTGGCAGCCCTGCTCCCAGATGGCAGGGTCAGGATGGGCCCACGGGCGGAGCCGGCTCGCCCAGTGAGGTCTCCATGGCGTGGACTCAGGCTGGGGTCGAATCCCTGGCCCGGCGCGGTCTCACTGTGACCTTTGGGTGTTGCCCGTGTGTGCTCTGTATCCTTATCTGGATAAAGCGACACTCACGTGCAATGGAACGCGATTTTAGCCATGAAAAGAATTGCAATACCGACACAAGCCGCCATGCACGTGGACCTTGGAAAGACCATGCGACGTGACAGCAGGCAGACACGGAGGGCCTGGGCGGAGGGAGCATCCGGAACAGGCCAAGCCACAGAGACCGGAAGCGGGCAGGCTAAACAGCTCTGCGAGTATACCGCTCATTTGGGGGCCAGCGCTGTGGCTGGTGCTCCACTTCCGATCCAGCTCCCTGCTAATGCGCCTGGGAAAGCAGTGAAAGAGGGCCCTGCACTCACCTGGGAGACCCAGCTCCTGGCTCCTGGCTTCTGGATTCAGCCTGGCCCATCCCCGGCTGTTGGGGCCATTTGTGGAGTGAACCAGCAGATGGAAGATCTCTCTCTCTCTAACTCCACAATTCAAATAAATAAAATAAATCTTTTTTAATGGCTCATTTTTAGAGAGGGTGCTATGGTGCAGCGGGTTAAGCCACCGCTCGGGTCGCCTGCACCCCACTTCCGAGTCCCACTACTCCACTTCCAATCCAGGTTCCTGCTCATGCAGCTGGAGAGGCTACGCTGATGACTCAAGTGTTTGGGTTCCTGCCACTCACGTGGGAGACCCGGACAGAGGCCCAGGCTCCTGGCTTTGGCTTGGCCCAGACCCGGCCATTGTGGGAATTTGGTAGTAAACAAGTAAAGGGAAGTGCTCTCTCCCTCCCTCTCTCTCTCTCTCTCTCTCTCTCTCTCTCACCTCAATAAGAGGTGCAGGGTCACAGCAGTGGTCAGGGGGTTGGGAGAGCAGAAAGCTGTCCCGCACTGGCTCACTGTCAGAGAACAGGAGGTCTCAGGGCCCTGTCCAGGGCGCCAGTCCCCTGCCTTGCAGGACTGCAGACTGGGTGTGGGTGTCAGGAGGCGAGCGGCAGCTGTGGGCAGGTGGCCCGGCGTGGGCCCATCTCTGCCTCTGTAGTGGCTGCCTCGGCAGCTGCAGGTCCAGGTGCTGGTGACAGCAGGCGTGTGTTAGAGGCAGTGGTCACAGGCAATACCCCAAGGAGGGAGAAGGGGCGAGTAAAGGCAGGAGGAGGCAAGCGTGGCCAAGGTCAAGGCCAGCACAAGGTGCACAGCAAGCCAGACGCTAGAGCCTGGGTCTGCGCCGCGGGAACCTTTGTATTTTTAAAATAGATTTATTTATGTATTTAATGAGAGGCGCGCGCGCGCACATACACACACACACACACACAGAGTGAGAGAGGCCCTCCATTTCTGGCTCACCCTCCAAATGCCCTCAGCAGCTCAGGCTGTGGCTGGCCAAAGCCGGGAACCCGGAACCCGTCTGCCCCGTGGGTGATACAGACCCGAGCACAGGAGCCACCATCTGCTGCTTCCGAAGGCAAGCATCAGGAGAGGGCTGGGACTCCAACCAGCTCCCTGCTGTGCGATGTGAGTGTCCCAAACAATGTCTTAGCTGCTGCGCCAAACACCCGCCCACCCCAGTGCCCTTGCATGACCTCTCCTGCCTCTTATGCCTCTGGTTGCACCTCCACACACAATCGAGCAAATACCTGATCTGTTTTGTTCATAAAATGTATTTCCAGGACCCAGTGCCTGGTACGTAGCAGGTGCGCCGTGTGTGTCTGCTGGGGCAGGTGCTGCGGCATAGGGGGCTAAACTGCCGCTTGGGGGCGCCAGCTTCCCATATCAGAGTGTCTGGTTCACATCCCAGCTGCTCCACTTCGGATCCAGCTTTGTGCTGGTGTGCCTGGGAAGGCAGCAGACGATGGCTCCCACAGGAGGGACCCAGATGGAGCTCCTGGGGGCTTTAGCCTGGCCTGGCTTCTAGTGATGCAGGCATCTGGGGAGTGAATCAGCAGATGAAAAATCTCTCTCTCTCTCTCTTGCTCTGCTTTTCAAATAAATAAGGTTTAAAAAACTTAAATATCCGTCGAATGAACAAGCGCAGGTTGTCCTTATTCACACAGTGAGTGCCCTGCACCCCCAAGTCAGGTAACAGCTTCGAGGTCTGTGCCACCCCCATCATCCCCATTTGACAGCTGCGGAAGCTGAACGGCCGGAGCAGAGCCCGGATTCTGACCCGCTCCTGGCCTGGGAACTCCTGGGCGCAGAGGGAGCTGGGGGCACCATCCTGCCCCAGCCAGCCGCACGGTCCCTCCCACTCCCAGGCCCGCTGCGGCCCCGCCCCCACCGCCCCGCAGCCTTTCTCAGGCTCTGAGCCACCCCAGCCAGCTCCCTTTCCTGAGAACATGTGTCATAAAGCAGGTGCGGCCCTGATCCGGCCTGCCTCTCTGCCCCCGGGCCTTCCTCACCCAAAGGAGCCTTGGTTATAAATGTGGGGGTCACGCCTTGCGCTTGCATTAAGCACCTTTCATCTGGGGAGCTGCTGGCTGCAGGGAGGCTAATTAGCTGCTCCCTGGGAAGAGTGAGTAAGAGCTGACGTCCCAGTCCGGGAACCGGCCTCCCTCTTGGGCAACCCACCCCTCCACGTTCTCTCAGGGGCAGGACCGCCTCACCAGGGCCCCTTCCCCCTGGCTAGTCATAGAGCCCCTCGTTTATTGAGCACTTACTATATGCCAAGAGTTTGCCAAGCCCCTCCCGCTTACTACAGGTGCCCACGTGTGCAAAGCACTAGGGCTTTGTGAAAAGAACAGCCCTGCCTCCCACGGCCGTCTTCCTCTTTGCTGGCAGGGGGCCGGTGCTTCTGTGCACAGCGGGTGCCACGCCCTTCCTGGCACGCATTCAGCACTTGGGACATGGGAGCTGTCACTGTTAACCAGAGCCCGGCCAGGTAGGTACGCTGCTGCTCCCATTTCTCCGATGAGAAAACTGAGACCTAGAGAGGGTAAGCCACCTGCTGGAGAGTCAGGGTCAGCTCAAAAGCCAAGCATCGCTTTCCAGATGCCCGCCCTTCTTTCCTTTCCTGCAGCCTGGAGTAGAGTCTGTTAGCCCCGGAGGCCTCCCTTGGCCAAATGCGGGCCTGGTAGGGACACTGGGCAGGGGCCTTCTCTCGGCCTTCTCTCCAGCAGTGCCCTGGCAGGCTAGGCATGGACTGGGAAACCCTGACCGTCATCCAACACGGCTCTCCCTCACTCATCCCCTTCTTCAGCAGAGAGAAGTATGGGTGTTGGGAGGGGGGGGGTCTATGGGAAGGTGCTTGCTTGCAGAGAGACAGGGTGGGCGCTCAGCCCCAGGTAGCCTGTGTGCTCATGGTAGGGCTGCTGGCAGCCACTCAGCAGCCCGGCCCACCCTGGGAGCCGCCCCTGGGTGGGACAGCTGGGTGGGGTGGGTGCAGAGCCCACCGGTGTGCCCTCCAGGGTACCTGGAGCAGCAGGGCGAGCCCAGGATAGGCTCACTGCTTTGGGGCGAGATTCACGCGTCACTGTAGTCAGTCACCCAGCACAGAGCACACACCGGGTGCTTGAACACACTCACTGCAGCAATGGCGGGGCCCCGGCCCCCCCCCACCCGGGGAGGGAGGAGACGAAACGGGAACCCATCTCCTGGAAGATCCTCAGCGCACCTGCTGCCTCTCTCTCCTGGCCTGGGCTGCGCTGGCTGAGACAGTGAGAACTCCATGGGCCCAGGGTTCTTGGTGGGGCCACAGAAGGTGGGGCCCCCACGTGGGGTGCTGAGGGCAGGGCTGAGAGCCTAGCACCCAGGTTCCCGTCTCCCTGCAGGCCTTGCCCCTGTGAGCAGACAGGACTCTGAGGACCAGCTGTGTGGCTCTCAGAGGCCCTGGCCTTGGCCCACCCCCTCGGCTCCTCCCCTCCGCCCTCTGCATCTACATCCAATACCTGCCTCTTCCTTCGGCTCTGCCCGCCACCTCCCACCCCCCTTCCTGGGGTCCTCCGCCTTGCTCCTCAGGCCTCAGCTTTAGCAGCCTTCCCGCCAGCCTCCCCAAGGCCAAGGTTGACCACAGGTGCTCCTCCACTTCTGGAAGCTTGCACCCCGATAAACGTGTAGTAAGCTGAGAATATTCTAGGGGGAGAGTCCTCGCTCACGGACGTCCTTGCTACGCGACACAGGACACCGTGGAACGTACCCCCCTCCCCCCTCCTGTGCCTCTTGCAGCACCGACAGTGGCATCCACCACGGGGAAAGAGCCGAGCTCCGAATCGGAAGTATGGTTTCTACTCTGTGCAGATGGCTTTGGAACCACCCTCAGTGAATCATCCTAAATCGAGCCATCGTAGATCAGGGCCCAACTGTCACACCTCATTTCTTTATCTCTTTATTTTTTTTTTCCCCTATATAGGAAACTGAACACCTTTTCCAGTGGAATCCTCTGAGAGTATCTGTCTTAAATACTTATTTGAAAGATTTATTTATTTACACATACACACTCTTCCACCTGCTGGTTCACTCCTGAAATGGCCACGAGGCCAGGCTGCGACCAGATGGATCTGGGTCTCCCACGCGGGTGCAGGGGCCCAAGCACTTGCGCCATCCTGCACTGCCTTCCCAGGTGCATTAGGGAGCTGGATAGGAAGTGGAGCAGCCCACACTCCAAACTCCAAATTCCATATTCAAATTCCATGCCAGGATCCTAAGTGGCGCTTAACCCGCAGAGCCACAAGGCCTGCCGAGGGTATCTGCTTAAAGAAATCTGGCCCTGGTCACTCCTTGTCGCCCCTGTCCGAAGTGCTGCGGGGAGGCCCTCTGCGGGGCAGCCCACGGCCCCAGCTCATTGTCCTGTTAGAAAAGCCAGTCCTCTGACTTCGGGCGTGAGACCCAGCAAACCGGGTTTGCCCAAAGTATCCGGGAGCTTCCGTCGCACACTCAAGGTTGGGAACCACGAAAGGAAGCCAGGCTCCGGGCAGGGGTCGCACAGCACAGCCCCCGCGCAGCCGAGGGCTCTGTGGGGGCACCGGGCAGTCCCCCTGGACCCCCAGCAGGCCCCGCGCGCGCGCCGGTCGGCGGTGTGGCCACTGGAGGGCAGTGTGACCACGTCCACCGCCACCTCGGGAGGCCGCGCGGCTGGAGCGGCGCCCGCGGGGAGCCAGGACGCAGGACGCGGTCCCGTCCCCGCCGCCGCCGCCGCCGCCGCCGCCGCCGCCGCCCCTCCACCCACCCCCAGCCGCAGACCATCCGAGAGGCCGAAGGGACCCGGCCGGAGTGCACCCCGGCTCTCGCGTGTCCGAGGTGGGCCCGGGCCGGCCTGGCCGTCTCCCCTCTCCGAGGCCGAGCCTGGCCTGGAAGGTTCGCGAGGCCCCGGGGCGCGCAGGGGAGGAGAGGCCGGCAGGCCGACGCGGGCCGGCCGCCAGGCGGGGCGGCGGAACCTTGACTGCTTCCCCGGGGGCAAAGGGCGCCCTCCCGCCTGACCCCGCGCTGCAAAACAAGTCGGCCATCTTGGCGGGCCCGGCTTAACCCCGCGCGCGCCGGCGGCTGCAGGGGAGCAGGCCGCTTCAGGGGAGCCGGCCGCTTCAGGGGAGCCGGCCGCTGGGGTTTGCGAGCAGCCGGGCCGTGGCGGGGCGGGGGGAGAGGACTTTCCACAACTTGGGGACCCCAGGGGCTTCCCGGGGTGGGGCTGGGCCGTGGGGATCGCCCCAGTCACCGCCGTTGTTTCTGCCCCTTGTTTGTTGAAGTGAAGGCAGTTGAAGGCGGTGTGGCTTCCGTGAGCGGGGTCGGGGTCCCAGGCGCTGATTCCGAGTGGCCACGAGGCCCTTCGACGGCCTCCGAGAGCCCCCCGCGCCTCCGCGCGCGCTGGCCCCCGGCTGGCCCCGGGCGCACACTGGCCCGTGTGTCCGTCCCTTGGGCTGTTTTTCAGTTCCAGAATAGGTTTTGAATGTTACCAGCTCCTCCAGGAAGCCCCCTTGGCAGCATGTGGCTTCCCTGCTCTGCGGGCCTCTGCACCCCCGAACTGCAGGGAGCAGCGGCTGGGGGTCGCCGCGTCCCCCTCCCCACGCAGGTCACTCAGAAAAGGGACCGGGAAGGGCCTGCCTGTGCCGTGGTCGGGATGCCGGCGGTGCAAGCTTGGGCCCGGGAACGCGCACTGGTGTTTTCTTAGGCCCTGTAATGGAATCCTTTTGTGTGTTTAATTGCTTTATGGTATTTTGAGTGGAAACGTCAGGGCGCTATGAGAACAAAAAGCGGGGATCTCAGCCCCCCACCCCCCCCCCAAGTCCCAGGTGGGGACAGCGACCTGCGTGGGGGGTGGGGGGCTTGGGTGGGTGGGCGGCGGCCCCTGGCGGGGGGGTGCTGGAGGCGCCTGGGCTGGGCTGGAGGCAGAGAGCAGGGCGCCCGGGAGAAGAGGCAGCCCCTCTCTCCTTTTCGGAGGAAGCCAGAAGTCCCCGGCCCAGGGCTCCAGAAAACCCCTTTCATGGCTCACCCACAGATGATTTGCTGAATGCTCATTAAGGGGAAAACAAAGGGGTGGTTTTGTTTATTTATTTAAGAGGAAAAATAAATGAGCTGTGACAAAACAATTTGAAACCAGGCCCCTCCGAGACCTGCGCTTTCACTTCCTTGATGGGAAGTGAAACAGAGACTCGAATCCCCTCCAAATAAAAGCGGAGTTAATAATCAGACAGCCCGAGCCCCGGCCACATCCTGTGTCAGCTCCCTCCCTCCCAGGCCGGCTGTTTATAGCTGGTGATCCCTCCCCCAGGAGCCCCAGCAGGCTTAACCCTTCCCTCCCCGTCCCGGGGAAGCCCAGCCCCCTTCGGAGGCCCCAGGTGGTGTCTCTCCCTGGGCCTGGGCACGTGGGCCTGTCCCCCTCAGCTTGATGTGGGGCATGTCCTCTGCTGGTCCCCTTTGCCCCCCCCCCCGGGGGGGGGGGAAGAACTCCCATCCCAGATGGGAGGCAGCCTCCAAAGCCTGGTGGTCCATGGGTTGAATCCTGATGGAGAAAGGCCCTGGGGTCCGCCCTGGGCCAGCCGGTGCAGATCTGCAGGTTACTTCCTGTGAAAACTTGCCCCTTCTTTAGCTCCTGTCCCAAATGATGGCTCTTTGATTTCTTGCAGAACCCCTGGGGGTGGAGGAGGGCCCCTTGGCTACCTTATCCCTGGCTTTCTGCTGTTCTCAGTGAAGGCTGGAGGCTCCTGTCACCCTCGCTTCACAGAGGGAACAGAGGTTAAGCAACTTGCCCAATACTCAGAGCTAATAAGTAGCAGAGCGGGGATTTGAACCCAGGCATTCTGGCTCCAGAGCCTGGGCTTCGTCTCTGCACTCAAGGTCTCAGCCAGAGATTGCTTTCTTCCCTGGAGCCAGGGGGCTTTCGGGAGCTTAGGCTAATCCGAGCGCCTGTCAGAGGTCCCAGAGCCCCAGCAGCTTTGGAGAACATTCTGGCCTGGGCTCGGGCTCTCCCCCCAGGGCAGATCCACGGTGGCCCTGGCGTCAAGCTTCCTGCAGGCCCCCTGGTCAGCGGTGTCATGGAGAGGGTGGGATGTGTAGAAGGAGACCCAGAGCCCGTGTTCCTTCGTCCCCTCCAGTCTTGTCACCTGTGCATCCCTCTCTGGAAGTCACCAACAGCCCCTTACGGCCGAAGCCACTCAGCTGGTAGCAGACTTAGGAGGTAGATTCCCCCTCTGCCGTGGCTGCCAGGCTCGCTCTTGGACTGCCTTGCCCAGCCGCCCTGGGATCTGCAGGCCTGGTGGGCTGCTTGCTGTGTATCAGGAGCTGTGGCTCCTGCTGTTGATTAAGCGCACCCTGACCCCCGTTTTCAGGAACGAGCTGGCCTGCTTTCTTGGGGTGCATTCTGCCATGCAAAAGCATCGCTCTCTGTGGGCAGTGCATTCTCCAACCAGAGAGGGAGCTGGGGGGTTCCTGCCGGCTGGCAGGTGCCTTCCAGAGCAGGGGCACCTGGGGGAGGGAGGACAGCCTGGTTCCCCTGACACCAGCGGGATGCCTGCTCCGAGAGCTTTCAGCTTCTCTGTCGCCTTGGTTTGTAAATTTAGATGTTTAAAGGAAAGCACCCAGGGGCAGGAGTTGGCCCAGTGCTTGGATACCAGTTAAAGTCTCTGTGGCCCACATCTGAATGCCTGATTTCAAGTCCGACTCCAGCTTCCCACCAGTGCAGCTCCCGAGAGGCAGCCACGGTGGCTCAAGTACCTGGGCTCCTACCACCCCTGTGGGAGACCAGGGTTAAGTTCCTGGCCCTTGACTTCCGCCCTGGCCCATCTGGGTGGCAGGCATCCATCACCTGTTGCCTCCCAGGTACCACATTAGCAGGGCACTGGAACTGCAAGCAGAGCTGGGACTTGAACCTAGGTGTTCTGATGTGGGATGTGGGCATCCCCAGAGGTGCCTTAACCACTGTGCCCAGGGGCTGCCCCGTGAGGGGAGGTCTTTAAAAAGTTCATGAAAAAAGGCGTATTATTAAAAAGAATTGTATAGAGTAAGAATTTTTTAAAAATTATTTATTTGAGAGACAGAGTTACAGACAGACAGAGGCAGAGATGGAGAGGGAATTCATCTTCTATCCTCTGGTTCACTCCCCAAATGGCCGCAATGGTCAGGGCTGGGCCGATCTGAAACCAGGAGCCAGGCAGGAGCCAGGAGCTGCTTCTGGATCTCCTACGTAGGTACAGGGACCCAAGGACTTGGACCATCTTCTATTGCTTTCCCAGGCCATAAGCAGGGAGCTGGATTGGAAGTGGAGCAGCCAGGACTCGAACTGGCGCCCATATGGGATGCTGGCTCTGCAGGCGAAGGCTTAACCTACTGTGCCACAGCGCTGGCCCCAGAGGTCAGACTTTTTTTTTGCACCGAATGATAAACATTTTTAATTCCATTTTTCCATGAACTTTTTGAAGTAGCCTCGCACTGTGTTGCAGGAACCAGTAAGACAAGAATCAACAAGTTACATTTTTTCAGCTTTTATGAACTTCAGACATTTTATCGTGGAGACAGGGAGGTAGGATGAACTGCTCTGCACACATCAGCCCTCAGCCAGGCTTGCGCGTCGCCTGGCCTCCGTGGGACGTGGAAGTAAGCCGTGTCTCCCAGGACACATCATGTCCTCTCCACGTGTCAGGATGGATCTGAGCGAGTGCCTTACAGACAGCCACATTATCAGGATTGTGCCGAAAAACTGCCAAGGCCCAGTCGGCGTTTAGATTTCCAGAACTGTTTTTGAATTCTTTGCTTTTTCCGCTTACTCAAAGAAAAAAAGAAAATCGTGCCTGAACTACGAAATTTCTCAGCATTTGGTCCCATCCTCATACTGCGCTCGGGAAAGGGTGGATTTCTGCATTTGGGCAACACCCAGTGACTGGGTCTCAGAGGGCTGCGGCCGGCAGTTTCGGGAGGCTCCGCGAGCGGCCTGTGCGTGGCGGGGCTGGGGCCCTGTGTGCCGCGCTTCATGTGAGGTGAGCACATGCAGGGGCGGGGTGCGGCCCCGCTGAGCTAATGCGGGGAGACTGGCGCGCAGCCCCCCGCGTGCTCCCACCCACGCCGAGGCCCTGGCTGCGAGGGGCCGGCCTTGGCTTTCCCAGCTTGCGCTCCACCCGCCAGCTGCCTCGGGGCTCCTCTGGGACCCTCTTTGCTTTCTTGCTTGGGATACTTGACCGTGCTCCAGTGGCTCCATGGAACCCCACTTTGTGAGGCCTCCAGCCTCCTCCTCCGTCTGCCAATTGCTGCTTAACACAGAACAAAAGTTGACTGGGTTGCTTTCTGTGGCTGGGTGGGGGTGGAGGCTCACGGCCGCCGAGAGTGCCAGGAGTTTGCTCATCTGTCCTCGCCACAACCCCAGGAGATGGAGGAGGAGACCCAGGGAGGGCAGGGGTCCGTTACCTGCCCAGGACTTGGACGTGGGCAGCCGCAGCAGGGAGCTATCGCCCCTCCACCGCAGCCGGGCAGCTCCCAAACATTAAGACTCGCTGGACAGAGCGCCAGGCAGCTTGGCTGGGCACCAGGCACCCATCCTTTGGAGGGCAGATCGCGGCAAGTCGGCCTCTGCCGTCACCGGCACTGCTCGCCATGCTCGCGTCTTGGAGGGTAGATGGGACGTGACTTCCACACGCCCTCCTCAGGAGATTAGCTCGTAGAATGGAAGAAATGTCAGGTCGTTCAGCCTCTGGGTTCCTGGTTTGTCTTTCTTTGCGGCTAACGAATAGTCTGAGTCATAGGTTCTAGGGCTCTGACAAGGTTGAAGTTCAGGCAGGATGGGAAGAAAGCGAGTTGAGTGTGCAAGGTCACAGCCTACACATGACTCCTTCTATGCTTTTGGCCGTCTCCGTTTCTGATAGAAAAGGAGTACAACTTTTAAAATGTACAGAACCGGGGTCGAGGCCTTAATTCCTGCAGGAGGAAGGGCTGGCATGGCCACCGTGCTTGGTCGTGGCGGATGAGTTGAGCTGGTGTAGGCTCCCCTGGGCTGCGCAGGGAGGGGCAGTGTGGGTGGCGTGGTGGCCACCTGTCCCCTAGGAGCCTGCCTCAGCCACTGAGGCCGTGGGAGACGGCTGCTCAGGCTCAGCTCGCATCTTCGCTTCCTGTGCTTCCCCGTCTCGCCTGGGGCTGCTCCAGCTGTCTCCAGCTCCTGCTGCCCTTGGGAGGAGGAAGAATGGACAGAGGCGGCTCTCATAAAACAGGGAAACGGGGGAAATCAGAACAGACGTGGAGAAAAGTGGCATCGACAGGCTCCTGGAAGAGGCCGAGAGTGGCCAAGGCCACCAGACCCAGGAAGGGGACCTGCGTCTTCTGGAAGTTTCCATGGAGCTGACAAACACGAGGCAGTGAGGATGAACTTCAAGAAGCTGTTAGCCAACCGTGGCAGTGGGAAAGCTGTGGTTTTCGTTCGGTTCCCCTGGGAAGGCGTGGCTGCTACTTTGAGTAATCTAAGTTGTTTCTACAAATTGCATTTGCTGAGATTTCTCTGGCTTTGCAGAGAGCTGGGTGTGCCAGCCGCCCACAGACCCCTGCGTGACCAGGTTTGGCGTGTGGTGGCTCAGGGGAGCCCTCATCCGCGGGGAGACAGGTGGCTGGGCTGGACCTCTTCCTGGAAGATGCCAGTCACACAGCCCCACTCACAGCCGCTGCCCTGGCATGGGGCTCCTGCACTGAGTCCCCGGAGAGCCCCCTGCAGGGCTCCATGAAGGAAGCCGCCAGACTCTGGGGTGAACTGGGCTGCTGGTCAGCCCTGCTGGCACTCTGCAACACACCAAGAGTCGGGGTGGGGAGTTGGGAGCACGGAGGGAAAGCCGGGGCAAGACAAGTGGACTGTCCTTGTTGCACAGTGGAAGAACCTGAAATCCACAAAGACCCCGGGAGGCTCCGTCGGCACATCCCAGAAGGCCCAGCGTGGCTCGGGTGGAGGATGTGAGCAATTGTTTGAATGTCACTGCTCCTCCTCTTCTCCCCCGCTCTCTTACCCGTGTCCGGGTGGCATCGCTTTTGCGTTCTCTCCAGAGCACTCGTGGACTGCCCCAGCTTTCTCAGCCCCAGTCCTCCCACCACACTCTTCCCAGCATCCTTTACTCTTCTGGCCTGCCTTGTTTTACATCCGGAGTCCCAGATGGGCTATTTCATCTGTTTCCTGAACTTCTCTCCTCTCCATTTCTTGGACTTTTTGTTTGCTTGTTGTTGCCCGCTTCAGCGTCAGCCCTTCCCAGAGCTTTCCTGGGGCCACGCGGCTTTTATTCTTGTTCATCCGTTTCTGAGTGTTGGCAAGGAGGAGACCACAGCCGGCAGGCAGGGCCCAGGTGCCCCAAGATTCTCCTCCCAGCCCTGGGGCCCCTGGGCGCAGAGCCCCTCGTGGGAGTGGGCTGGGCTGGGGCACTCTGCCCCGCATGAGGGCCCGTGCTGGGGCTGGGGGCAGTGTTGGCCTCCACAGTGTGCAGGCCTGGGGCCCCGGTCTCAGGACGCAGTGGAATCTGCCCGGGGTGGCAGGATGGGGAGTTGGGCAGGCTTCCCAGAGGCTGGAGCTCAGGGGAGGAGCACCCGCTGCTTTGGGCAGAGGAGAGGCTCAGAGCAGTGGGGTCTCCTTCCTGGTGGGCTCGGGTCTCAGAGCCTCACTCCATCTGAAGGTGGCCTGGCACCCGGAACTCTTCGCCTGAGAGACAGAGGTAGTTTTCCAGGGGATGGTCTTTCTTCCCCAGTGTCCCGCCTTTGGCAGTGGGCATTTTGAGGGTCAGGAATACCAGAAGAGGCTAATAACTGTGGGTGTGTCTTAAAGGCTGTTGGTCACGGGAGCACCAGCATCCCTACCTCCGGGAGGCCCTGATGGAGGCAGGTGGCACTTGCGATGAGTCCGAAGACGGTAGAGAAACCCTAGAAGTAGCAGCCGCATCCCTCCTTGTGTGGAGCAGCTAGGGGAGGGGTGGGAGTGGCCAGGCCCTGCTCCCCAGCTGTCCCAGGCAAATGCACTGGAGTCCATCTGGCTGTCCCCACAGGCCCAGGCTTGCTTCCTATCCTGGGGCGTCCATGCGACTGGCTCCTGGCTGGATCAGCGCTCTGCTTGGGCACACCTGGAGCTGAGTCGCCTCCCTGGGGGAGGAGGCCCGAGAGCCCCAGGGGACCCCAGGGACGCAGGCCGTGAGGTTCTGGTGGCCTCGCGCCTCTCTCGCCAAGGCCATCGCAGGCCCCTTGCCACCTCCGCGGGCGCGCCTCGCTGCCCTTCCCACCAGGGCACGCTATGCTCTGCCACTCCAGAAAAGCACTGCCGACTCCCAGAGGCTTGAGAGAAAGCCTGGCTCCAGCTGCACGTTCCGCCTGCGCCCTAAGCCAGGAGGGAGCACCGGAGGCCGCTGTTGCGTCCCGAATCCTCGAAGATCCTAAAGCTGTTTCCCTCAGGAGCTCTCAGGCCCCTGCTCGTGGGCCTGGTGGACTTGGTTTATCTCTGACTCAGGGCACAGCCTCCTCCCCTACGTGAGGGGACTCCAAAAGGCTTATGGGAAAATGGAATAAAAGCTGTTTATTGTGACAAAAAATGATCTTGAAACCCATGCGTAGTTTCTTCACGACATGCCTTCTCCATGAGCTTCTCGACGACCCCTTGTACGTGTGGATGTCAAAATGCCTTGCCCCAAGCGCCTGATCCTTTAAGTCGCTTCTCCTTGAACTTCTGGAAGAGCCTCGCATACATGAGGGCCGTGCACGAAGCAGAAGAATGCGCCAGGGACAGGTGACGTGAGTCCTACGTCGCTCCCCTCGCCACTGGCTGGAGAGCTGGGAAAGGCCCCAGGAATTCAGGCGGGCGGCCTCACTCCCAGCTGAGCCCCGAGTGCAGCCTGCTTAAGTCTGTCCGTGTCGGGGCCTCCTCGTTCCTGCCACCTCCCTCTGCCTGCCCTCTTCCCACGCACCACGTTGTATAAATATTTACACCCCCGGGCTGGCAGGAATCTTTCTCCAGCTGCTCGCCGGTCTCTGGGAGAGCCAGCTCTCACACCAGCAGCTGCGGCAGATCTGGTTGCCTTTGGTCAGACAAGGGCAGGCATGGGCTTGGGGGTCAGGACGGAGGGTGCAGTTGGCGGGAGAAGCCAACGCTAAAGAAGTTGCAGGGCTGTGCCGGAGACCCTCTCCCCCCACCGGCTGTCCCCATGGCGGCTTTCCAAGAGCCGTCTGGTCCTTGCTCTGGCTGGCGGTTCCTCCTTCTCAAAGGATGGCTCCCCAGGGTGGGGTCTGCTGCACCCCCAGCCTCATTCAAAAGGAGTTGGGGCAGGGTGTCTCTCCAAAGCAGCCTGGCTGGTGCTAGGACCAGACAGGAAACTCGGTGTGCTTGCGAGCCTTCTGCAGCTTGCCAGTGTGGGTCCTCTTCCTCCACCAGCCCCTCAGCTTAGGACCAGAAGCCTAATGGTCCCCCACTTCTGCCCCAGCCACCCTCTCTCCTGGGGGTAGGGCTCCTTGGTCATCTTCCATGGTGACCCGGGGAGCGGGAGCTTGCCAAGGAACCAAACTTGTGTTTGGGTTCCCATGGGCTGGGCACCGAGCAAGGCACTTGCCCGTGTTCCCCTGCGATGATCGAGTCTGGAGTCCAGCGTGTGTCTGAGCTTCCCCGTGCGCCTCCTCCTCCTCCCTAATCCCACGGGACAAGTTCCCAGACCCAGGGCCTTTTGGGTTCAGCCAGGAACCTTGGAGAGCCAGCCAAGGACTGGACACTGACGTCACCTACCCCAGTGGTGGATGCAGGTCCCCTGCTGCCACCTCCCCTTAACCTGTGCTCCATAAAGCAGTCTAAATTCAGCACAAAAAGGGGTTTGAATAAAGCAACGTGGCAGGTCCATGTTTTAGCAACAGGGCAGGGGGCTATGCCAGCGAAGACGGTTCAGGTATCAGGGACTATGGAGAATCTGTGCCAAGGAGGAGGCACACAGGGCTAACCAGGCCCAGGCTTTGTCTCCAGCAACCCCGAAAATACAAGTGGCGGAGCTGCTGAGAGCGGGTTGGGGAGAGTCAGTGACAAAGGCCCCTGTCCCCCTGCATGCAGGGAGAAAGCAAAGCTGTAACCTCTCTCTCCCAGGTCCTTTCTGAAATGGGATGAAAGCTGGGGTCAAAGGGCCAGCGGGCCCACAGAGAAAAGCCAGCAGCCGGTGCTCCGTGCATACCGGGGAGGACAGTCCACTCTTCGGCTGCCCGGTGGGTAACAGGGAGGGTGGGAAGCCACGGCTCAGAAGCCATGCAGCTGCAAGGTTGCCTGTCTGCCTCTCTGGCCCCCAAAGTAAAACAAAACCCAATCAGAAGTCTGCCCTGGCAGATTCAGAGGCTACAGAGGAGGCCTGGGGTACACGCAGTGGGCTCTCTCTCCCCCTTCTGTTTCTATAAGCGGCTGAAATAAATTTAGCAAGACAACCCCACCCGTCTGAGGGCCTAAGGCTTCAGAGCAGTGGGATTCTTTATCCAGAAAGCCCCTGCTTTTCAGAGCCGAGAGCGTTTGTTTAAATTCCCTTTGGGAATGGAATGCTCTCGATCTAAAATAATTATTTTACGGCAGCCATCCATTTCTCGTAGATAAATGCTTTGACACGGTACAGCTTGCTAGAAAGCTGATCTACAAGTGCTCTGCAGCTTAAAATAGCCCCGTGGGGCCCCTGCCTAGATGGGGTATTTGCTGTGAGATTACTCTTCGTGTTACCTATGCCTGTTCGGCGAAGTCCCCTGCTGTCCGTCATCCAGGACAGTGTCATGGCTGGCTAAGTTAGCAAAGGAGAGCAGAACTAAATCTTCATTCTTCCCCATGAGGACTTCCTGAGCGCCTGCTTTCCGGGAGCGTGCGTCCTGGTGGGGAGGGACCACGGTGAGGGCAACTGTTCTCACCAGGCCCAGTCCACACCACCCGGGGAGCCCTGGCCAGGGCAATGAGACAGGCACATGAAGTATAATGCGTAAGACTGGAGAGGAAGTACTTCAGTTATTCCTGTTTTCAGACAACATGTGTGTCTATGTAAAAACAAACAAACAAACAAACAAACAAACAAAAAAACCTCAAGGAACCTTTAAAAAAAATCCTCTGATAACTAAAGTGACTTTTGTGAGGTCACAGTTCAATATCAAATGTGTTTCTATAAACTAGTAATGAACAATTAGAAGCCAAGATTTAAATAATTATAATAGCTCCAAAACCATGAACTATCCAGGTTTAAGTCTAAGGAAACATGTAGGAGCTGGCACTGTGGCATAGCAGGTAAAGCTGCCGCCTGCAGTGCTGGTATCCCATATGCGTGCCAGTACAAGTCCCAGCTGCTCCACTTCCCATCCAGCTCTCTGCTACGGCCTGGGAAAGCAGTAGAAGATGGTCCAAGTCCTTGGGCCCCTACACCCATGTGGGAGACCCGGAGGAAACTCGTGGCTCCTGGCTTCGGATAGGCACAGCTCCAGTTGTTGCGGCCAACTGGGGAGTGAACCGGATAGGCACAGCTCCAGTCGTTGCGGCCAACTGGGGAGTGAACCAATGGATGGAAGACCTTTCTCTCTCTCTCTCTCTGCCTCTGCATCTCTGTATAAATCTGACTTTAAAATAAATAAAACAAACAAACAAACAAACAAACAAACATGTATAGCCTCTGAATGCTAAAAACTGTAAAACTGCTTAAAGAAATCAAAGACTTAAGTAAGTAACACACCACGTTCATGGATTACAAGACTAAACACAGGAAAGATGTCATTTTTCCTGAATTGATCTTTAAATAAAATGCATTTCCAATAAACATCTCAACGGCATTAGACAGATTCTGAAATTTATGTGAAAAGGCAAAGAAACCAGAATAGCTCAGTCTTAAAAAAATCAAAGTTTTGGAGAAATCACATCATCTGATTTTAAGACTTAGTATAAAGCCACAACAGTCAATAGTGTAGTATCAGTGAAAGGATGGACACGCGGATCAACAGAACAGATTATAGAGATCCATACACACACAGTCATTTGATGGGAAAGGTGATAGTTTCTCAGTGGAGAAACTAGAGTCTTTGTAACAAACGGTGTTGGGATTGGACATCCATACGCTAACAGATGAAATCTCACATAAACCTCACAGCACATACAAAGAGTAACTGAAGATGGATCACAGATCCAGATGTGGAACGCATACAACCACTACAGGATTCTAGCAGGCCAGCAGAGCTGGAAGCACCTACCTGTAGAAGCAGATTCTAGGAAGACGGCGGAGTAGGAAGCACCAGGGATCTGTCTTCCATGCTGCCCGACACCTGCCCGGTCAGAATCTGTCGATCTGCAGTCCACTGCAGGCTTCCAGCTTCCAGGAGGAGGCTTGGATAGAAACTGGTTAATGTTGTCCAATTTCAGCTATTGGCTCAGTAGCAGCTACGCATCTCCCACCTCCAGCCCAGGCAGGCAGCTGTACACATGTTCCTGGAGCAGCAGCATACAGCTTGTCAGAGCCAGGGCAGGCGGAAAGGACCCTGTCCTCCAGGTACCGGGGATCTGTGCTCTGGCTGTGGATTCTGCCCACAGAGGGGCGGACAGCGATGTAGGTGGCCATTGCTGTTTCTTCTTCCCCCATTGTTGCAAACCTCTTTCTCCAACTGAAGTGACTTCAGGGTAAGGGGTCGGAGTTCTTTTTTTAAAGTTTAATATTTTGTTTATTTATTTTCATTTTATTTGAAAGGCAGAGAAACACAGATTTTTTTCCATCCACTAGTTCACTCACCAAGTGCCTACAATAGCAAGGGTTGGGCCAGGCCAAAGCTGGGAGCCCGGGACTCAATCCGAGTCTCCCATCAGGGTGGCAAGGACTCATGGGAGCCATCATCCCCTGCGTCCCGTAGTGCACGTTAGCAGGAAGCTGGACTGAGCTGGGACTCAAAGACGACACTCCAGTCTACAGGCTCCCCAAGCAACATTTTATACACTGTCCCAAATACCAGCCCCAGAGTTTTTTTTTGTTGTTTGTTTTTTTTTTTTGTTTTTTTTTTTTTTTTTTTTTTGCAAATTCCTACTGTATTTCTCTCTTTCCCCCTCTCTTTGGAGCCAGACATACAGACAAGACATTCAATACCACTTGCTTATACATATAGGGAAGTTAGAAAGTGCCTAGGCAGGCTCTCAGGAAAAGCTTCAGGCTCGGAAAAGACCTGAGAAGACTTCAAATGTGTAAGTCAGGCTGAGAGTTGGCACAATGACAGCGCATCAAGCAAGCAAACACACAGGGGCACGTGTTTGGCCTAGCAGTTAGATGTTGATCAGGACACTCACATCCCACACTGGAGGGTCTGGGTTCAATACCCACTTCCGGCTCCTGACTGCAGCCTTCTGCTAAGGCAGACCCTGGCAGGCAGCAGGTGATGGCTCAAGCATTGGGTCTCTGCCACCCACGTGGGAGATCTCGATTGAGTTCCTGGTTCCTGGCTCTGGCTTCGGACTAACCATGGCTGTCTGTTGTGGACCAGTGGATGAGAGTGTTTTCTCTGTTTCTCTCTCTCTCTAGTGTGTGTGCGTGTGTGTGTGTGTGAAAATTATATATCTTGATGAAGGGGGAGAATCTGATTTCCAGAGATACTACATTATTAAGTGTCCAGTTTTCAGAAACAGTAAAACACAAGACCTACAATTAAACTGAAAAGCATGGTCCATTAAAAAATGAACCAACAGATGCTGCCCCTGCCAACAAAGACCCGATGTCAGATCTACCAAAGACTGCAAAATAACCGCCTTAGGTGCTCAAAGAAATAAAGGGAGATGTGGATAAAGTCAGGGAGATGGTACATGAACAGAACGGGAACATCAGTAGAGACAGAAAACATAAAAGAACCAAACAGAGTTCTGGAGCTAAAAAGTACAATAACTGAAATGAAAGGTTCACAGTATTCAAAAGCAGTCAGAAGCAGGCAGAAGAATCTAGAAACCTGACAAGGGAAGTTATCAAGCCTGAGGAGGAGAGAAAGATTGAAAGTGGACGGAGCCCACGGAACCTGTGGAACACCATCAAGGCTACCGACACAGCGGTAAACACACAACCCTCGCTGACAACCCACTCCTCTCATCCGCCCCCTATGTATACACAGACGTGCACACATCTGGGGATCCCAGAGGGACAGAGAGAGAATGAAAGGGGCATGAAAGACATAATGGCTGAAAACATCCCAGATCTGATGAGAGGTGGGTATCAATGAGCCCCAGGAAAGAGATGCTGAAAAAGACAGAAGACTCATGCTGACATACATCATGATCAGGCTCTGAAGAGCTGGAGAATCCTGAAAGTAGTAAGAGAGAAGTGTTCACGTACCAGGAGTCCTAAATGAGATTACCAGCAGATTTCTCATCAGAAACTTTAGAGGCCGGAGACAGTGGGCCAATCTATTTAAAATGTGAAAGGAGATTAAATAACAAAACTCTCAAATAAGAATGCTAGGGGCCTGCACTGTGATGCAATGGGTTAAAGCCCTGGCCTGCAGCGCCAGCATCTCATATGGGTGCCTGTTCGAGTCCTGGCTGCTCCACTTCTGATCCAGCTCTCTGCTATGGCCTGGGAAAGCAGTAGAAGATGGCCCAAGTCCTTGGGCCCCTGCACCCACATGTGAGACCTGGAGGAGGCTCCTGGCTCCTGGTTCCAGATCAGCTCAGCTCTGGCTGTTGCAGTCATTTGGGGAGTGAACCAGCAGAATGGAAGACTTCTCTCTCTCTGGCTCTACCTCTCTCTGTAAATCTCTTTCAAATAAATAAAATAATTTTTTTTTTAAAAAAAGAATGCTATCCAGCAGAACTGTCCTTTGAAGTGAGAGAGAAGGGGGGGGGGCATTCGGCCAAATGGTGAAGAGGCTGCTTAGGACGCCGAGTCCACACAGAATGCCTGGGTTCAATCCCCAGCCCTGGCTCCGGACTCCAGCTTCCTGCCAATGCAGACCCTCTTTCTGTCTCTGCTTCTCCAAGAGTGAGGGAGAAGTTAAGACATTTCTGAATGAACAAATACTGAGGAACTTCATTACCAAAGAACACTCAAGGGAGTCCTGAAAAATGGAAAAGCACGCTAGATAGCACCTTAAAAGCCCTATGAAGAAACAGAGATCTCAATAAACATAACTGCACGGGCAGTTATGGAAGCTACTATTCTTGTAACAACAGTGTATAAGTCTACCTTTCTCCTACCTGAGGCTGAGCAAAAAATTATTCATCTAAGAGCCAGTATTCCTGTCAGTCTGGTTTTTGACTCTATATTTCGTTTTCTACATAATTTAGTAGACAACTGCATTTAAAAGAATTGTTAGTTTATGTTTTGGGGCACACAATGTATACAGATGTAATTATGTGACGTCAAGAATCAAAGGGGTGTGATGAAGCTACAAGGGAACAGAGCTCTTGTATGTTATTGAAGTTAAGCTGGTATAAATTCAAATTAGAGCGTTATAACTTTCAGAGGTAAAGAAAATCCCCATGGTAATCACAAAGGAAAGTTTCAGAAATGAAAACGGCGAGAGGGAACGTAAACACTGAACAACAGAAAGTCAACACAACACCAAAGCACAGGCAGCGGCCTCCCCTCATCCAAGGTTTCATTTTCCACAGCTTCAGTCACTCACAGTCAACTGTGGTCCTAAAATAGTACACAGAAAATTCCAGAAATAAACAATTCATACGTTTTAAACGACGTGCCGTTTGGAGTAGGACAGTGAAATGCTGTACCATCCCCCTCCCTCCTGTGGATCACGGATCACCCCCATGTCCAGCATACTCACGCTGTATACACGGCCCTCCCATGACTCACACATCAGTTCTCAGATCAGCATCCTGCCATCAGGGTGCTCCTGTTCATATCACGTAGGGAGTAGCCTAACTGTAGCCTACTGTCACCACGGCTTAGTCACCTCACTTCACCACGCAGACTTTGTGTCACTTCCCATCACCATAAGCAGGCGACAGTGGTGTAATAAAGTGTTCTCAGAGAGAGACCACATTCACGTAGCTTTTATTACAGTGTATTCCTTTTGTTTTCTAAGATTTATTTTTTATTTATTTGAAATGCAGAATCACACAGGAGGAGAGGCAGAGAGAGAGAGAGAGAGAGAGAGAGAGAGAGAGAGAGAGAGAGAATGAGAATCTTCTATTCACTGGTTCACTCCCCAAATGGTCACAATGGCCAGGGTTGGGACAGGCTGAAGCTAGGAGCCAGGAGGTTCTTCTGGGTCTCCCATGTACATGCAGGGACCCAAGCACTTGGATCATCTTCCGCTGCTTTCCTAGGTATATCAGCAGGATCAGAAGTGGAGCAGCTGGAACTCGAACCAGTGTCCACATGGGATGCTGGTGTTGCAGGTGGAGGCTTAACTCTACACCACAATGCTGGCCCCTATTACAGTATATTGTTATAACTGATTGTATTATTAGTTACTTTTGTTGATCTCTTACTATGCCTAATTCATAAATGAGATAAATTTCATAGATAAGTATGCATAAGAAAAAACAATAAACAGAAGTACTATCCATGGTTTCAGGTATCCACTGGGGATCCCGGAATGTATAACCCGTGGATAAGGGTGCTGATGTAGTTAACTCAGAAATGAGGGGTAAAATAGCTGTAAGGCAACTAGAAAGCAAACAGCAAATTAACAGATGTTATTCCTCATCAGTAATTGCTTTAAATGTAAATGGACTAAATTATCTAATCAAAACACAGAGATTTGCAGAAAGGATTAAAAAAAATGACCCAAGTCTATGCTGTCTATGGGAGACTCACTTTAGATTCAAAGCCACAAAAAGACTGAAAGTGAGGGGATAGAAAAAGATACTCTAGGGGCTGGTGCTGTGGCATAGTGGGTAAAGCCGCGGCCTGCAGTGCCGGCATCCCATATGGGCACCAGTTCGAGTCCTGCTGCTCCTCTTCTGATCCAGCTCTCTGCTATGGCCTGGGAAAGCAGTACTTGGCCCCTACCCCTGCGTGGGAGACCCGGAAGAACTCCCGGCTCCTGGCTTCAAATCAGCCCAGCTCTGGCCATTGTGGCCACTGGGGAGTGAACCAGAGAATGGAAGACCTCTCTCTCTCTCCCCTTCTCTCTCTCTCTCTCTGCCTCTTTGTAAGTCTGCCTTTCAAATAAATAGATCTTAAAAATAAAAACAATGTATTAATACAATGTGCAGCACAGCAAAACAGAATACTTATAATAAAAACTTGTGAACCTAACAGCAGCTATCAAAATACACAAAACTTTTAGAACACAGAAACTCTTAATGATCTAGGGTTAGGCAAAAAGTCCTTAACTGTGATACCAAATGCATGATGTACACAAGATAAAGCTGGACTTCATTGGAACGAGAAACTTTTGTTGTGTGAAAGATACTTTATTCAGAGAATAAAAGGATGAAAGAGCAGAGCAGAGGAAATGTTTGTAGATTACATATACAACAAAGGAACTATAGCTGGAGTAAAGAACTCTCAAAATTCAACAGTGAGAAAACAAATGACCCAATTAAAAATTAGACAAAAGAGCGGCTGGGGCTGTGATGTGTGGGTAAAGCCTCAGCCTGCGCTGCCAGCATCCCATATGGGTGCCGGTTCAAGTCCCAGCTGCTCCACTTCCCATCCAGCTCTCTGCTATGGCCTGGGAAAGCAGTGGAACATAGCCCAAGTCCTTGGGCCCCTGCACCCATGTGGGAGATGAGGAGGAAGTTCCAGGCTCCTAGCTTGGGATAAGCAAAGCTCTGGCTGTTGCAGCCATTTGGGGAGTGAACCAGCAGATGGAAGATCTCGCTAACTCTGCCTTTCAAAAAAAAAAAAAAAAACCTTAAAAAAATTAGACAAAAGATCTAAATAGACACACAGATGGCAAACAGTATGTGAAAAGATGTTCCAGGTCATTAGCCATTAGGAAAAGGCAAACTAAAACCACATGGAAATACTCTACCCAGGACACACCTATTAGAGCAATTAAAATAAAAAACAGTAACAACAAGAAAGCAGCACTGTTAGGTGCTGGAAGGATGTGGAGGGGCAGACACTCTCGCCATGTGCAGCTGTAGGAGGCACAGATGGTACAGCATCTGGAGAAGGAATAGTTCAGCAGAGGCTCTTGCCTCATTTTTAACACGCAAAAGAACTTCACAAAGTTCGTGGAAAAAATGGCATTAAAAGTGCAAACAATCTTGAAATCCACGCAGAGAGGTCAGTGAAGGGGCATGGAAAATGCGTATTATGAAAGTATGCACGGATCTCAAAACTGTTTTCTATCAAAATAAATTATTGCTTTATTTCATTTTCCATGAACTTTTTGTGGTATGCATTATTTATAGGAGAAGCTTCTCAATTCTTCAAAATTTGTAAAATATTAATGTTCACTTTATTTTAAAGGCAGAGAGACAAAAGAGCTTTTCTATCCACTGGTTCACTCCCCAAATGCCCACAAAAGCCGGAGCTGATCCAGGCCAGAGCCAACAGCCTGGAACTCAATTCATGTCTCCCATGTGGGTGGCAGGGGCCCAAATCCCTGAGCCATCGCCTGCTCTCTCCCAGGGTGCCTACAGCAGGAAGCTGGATCAGAAGCGGAGGAGCCAAGACTTAAAGCAGGCACTGACACAGGATGCAGGGGGTCCCAACCCCCACCACTTCCAAGACCTTTTCCAGGTACCTTCGTCCGCTTACCAAATGACTCAGCAATCCCTTCCTGGTTATTTACCCTAGAGAAATAAAAACTTAAGTTCACACAAAAACTTGGATGGATGCAGCTCTGCTCTTAATGGCTATTAGATAAAGCTGGAAAAAATCCAATGTCTTTCACCAGGTGAATGAATCAACAGCCTTCTGTGTACATAGTGGAATGCTATTTACCAACAAAAATGAATGAACCACTGAGATATGCAACAAGTCGGCTGCATCACGCCCTGCGAGATCCCCGTTCCTGCGTGATGGCATTTATATGACGTCTGGAGAAGATGAACACCGGTGACAGAGAACAGATCGGGGACTGCGGGGATTAGGGACTGGGAAGATGTGAGTAGAAAGGGAGAGTAAGGGGGGGTGGTTTGGAGGTGATGGAATTTTTCAGTTTCCTGATTGTGGTTACAATACACAGAGCTGTACACCAAATAAAGGTCAATTTTACTGAACGTTAAATTAAAAAGTTAAAAAAGAAATCCACGTTACACGAATAAATACATAGAACCCCAAATAAGGGCACACAGAGAAACTAAGATTCCAGGAGGGCGTGAGAGGACAGACCCCTCGTCCTGGCTGGGGCTGGAGCGGTGGGCATCAGGAAGTTTTTTAAAAAAAATATTTGAGAGGCAGAGTTACAGACAGAGCAAGGGAGACATAGAAAGGCCTTCCATGCACTGGTGCACTCTCCAAATGGCTGCAACGCCCAGAGCTGGGCCAATCTGGAGCCAGAAGCCAGGGGCTTCTTTCTTCTGGGTCTCCCAGGAGGGGGCAGGGGTCCAAGGACACGGGCCATCTTCTACTGCTTTCTCAGGCCATAGCAGAGAGCTGGATCAGAAGTGGAGCAGCCAGGACTCGAACCGGCACATATATGGGATGCTGGCACCGCAGGCGTAGGCTTAGCCCACTAGATCACAGTGCCACAGTGCTGGCCCCAGGACTGTTTTCTTGTGGAAGTGACTCTTGAGTTGGGCTCTAAAGAATTTTCTTGGGCCAAAGGAAGTTGAATTGGCAGGATTTGCAAGTGCAAAGGCCCTGGGGCAGGGGACAAGGTCTTGTTTTCTTCAAAACTGACTTGCTCAGGTCATGCCCTGGGGGGTGGGAGAAGTGGTTTTAAGGGTTGGAAGTCAAGGCTGAACTCAGAGAATCACATTAGGCTGGTCTGAAGGTCTGACCCAGGCAGGCCCAGGCAGGGGCATGTAGGGGAGTGTAGCAGTGGGCTAGCCTGCAGACTGAGATGTGGAGCACCTCTGCAGAGAACAAGGGAACAATTAGCCTAAGAATGAGCCTTCAATGTCCCACCTCCTCCGACCCCCTGCCAAGCTGCCCCAGACAGGGCTTGGATTCTCAGTCCTCCCAGCAGGAGGCTGTCCCCCGGCCTTATCCCACAGGGTCCAGACACTGCAATGCGACATGTACAACAGACCCTGAACCGCCCCTGGTGAAGGCCTCTGCCTGGCTCACGGGCACAGGGCACAGGGGCAGCGGGGGACGAGAGGAGCCTGGCTTTTGCTGCCGGACCCGGTCCCGTTCAGAGACACCTGTGACAAGGATCGGGTGCTCTCCAGCGGGTACCCATCACCCCGCCGCACCCACCTCTGTCCTCCCACAGCCTCCAGGCCCAGGGCCCTCTCCCCCTTCCCAGCCTGGAGTGAGCCAGATCAAACCTGCAAATGAGCAGCTGACCAATTCACGGGAGTCTGTGGCACCCGTGGGCCACGCGAACCCCCCCAGAACTTGCTTTGTGGCGTGAGGAGGACCCAGGAGCCACCAGCTGGGCACACGGAGGGCTGCTACAGGCACCGCGCAGGCCGCCTTCCTACCCCTGATTCTGGGGACTAAGTAACAGGCTTTGTGGGTCACTTGCAAAGTCACACGGCCAGAACACAGTCCAGGACTGCGGGACCGCAGGGCCCCGGCACGCAGATCCGCAAACCTTAGCGTTTAAGTCACCAGCAGGAAATATACCGCACCCCCCCGCCCCCCCCCCCAAAACCCACTCCCGGCAGCGCTCCAGGGCCTCTGTCCCCGGGTCCTGGGTCCAAGCCCAGCAATCCGCATTCCAGACTCCACAGGTGTCCTCACGCTCGCTAGGCCTGACGCTAGGCCCGACGCCCTGGGGACCCATGGCCTCTAACCCGGGGCCCTCGAAGCCCCCTGCCCCCCCACCCCGGGGGTTTCAGGTAGCAGTGGTAGGGGGAAGGGCAGGTCCTAATCCGAAGAATTTGGGGGATTTTGCAAATGAGGTGAAGCCCCCGGAGGAAGCGCAGCACCACAGGGCTCCGCTGGGGAGGGGGCGCCTCGCGCGGCCGGCTGGGGGGCGGCGGCCCAGCGCGCTCCGCCCTCTCCCGCCGCGGGGTGCGCCCAGGCCCAGCGGACGCCCCCACCGCGTGCCCTGCGCGCCGACAACTTTCACTTTCCCCCTGCCACAAACCCCAGCACCCTACCTCTCACCCCCCGAGCCAGCCTACCTGGCCCACCCCCGGCCGCCGGGGCGCAGGCCGCCCGCCTCGGGCGGGGGGGAGGGCCCGGAAGTCCGGCGGGGCCGGGGGCCGGGCGGCCGCCTCCGGGTCGGGAGCCGCGGCGCAGGTGGACGGGCGGCGGCGCGCTCGGCCGACCCCGGGCCCCAGCGCCGCACCTGCGGGGCTCGTGCGCGCGGAGGCCGGCCCTGCCCGGCCCTGCCCTGCCCGCCGCGCCGTGGACGCCGGGCCTGCCAGGGGTTAAGGAGCTCGCTCCCTCCCTCGACTTCGGAAAGTCCCCTGAGTGACGTTTCAACCCGACAATTAAAAAAAAAAAGCGTTTAATTATAGAGACCGGCCTTGGGAGCTGGAACGAACCCGGCCGGTCGGCGGGGCCGGTAAACAACTCCGGAGCGCGCGGCCCGGGGCGGCCACCGCCCCCTGGGCCCGCACCCCCGGGCAGCGGGGGAGGGCAGGGCCCGCGGGAGTTGGAAAAGCGGAGGAAATTCGAGGAATCGGCTTTCTCTTTGAAAACTGCACTTTTTTTTTTCTCTTTTCCTTTTGCCAGCCCGGGGCGCCGGGGCCGCGGGACAGTGCTCGGGGCGCGGCGCGGGGCCTGCGGGGAGCCCCCCGTGTCCCTGCAGCGCCCCGCCCGCTCCGGGTCCCCGCAGTTACAGACCGGCCGGCCCGGGGCGGGGAGCGGGGAGGAGGGGGTGGCGGTGACTGGGGCGGGCGGGATGGAAGGCCGGAATAGCTTCGCTTCGGGACTCAGGCTAGAACCTTGTGGCTTTCACGCGCGCCCCGCTCGGTCCTGAAATCTGGAACTCATTACCTCGTCACCGGGAAACTGCACGGCCCCCCACCCCCCGACACCCGCCTCCCGGAGCTGGGGAGAGGGGAACGCGCAAACATCCCTTTAAGAAAGAAACCTCCACTGGAGTGATTTAGATTAAGGTGGATGGAAGTTATTTCCCTTCCCGGCGCTTGCCAGATTTCGAGAAAAGCTGGGAAACGGGAGCGGGGCGGGGGGAGCCGCGGGCGGCCGGACAGCAGCAGAGGGGCCGCCGCCGCCGAGGCTGTCAGAGCCGCACGATAAGAGCCGCCCCTGCCGGAGCTCACGTAGTGCGCGGCTGCGAACTTGGGTGTTTCGCAAAGCCGACAAACAGCCGGCGCCTAAACCTTGGGGTGGGTACGGTGTCCCTGGCTCTGCCCGGAGGTTGACGAATAAATAAGAAATGCAGTGAAAAAAAAAAAAAAAAAAAAAAGGAGCGGGGTGGGGGTGGGGGTGCGCCTCGAGCCCTCTGCGCTCCGCCCGCCCCGTCCTTTCCAAAGAAGCGAGCTCCTAATGGGGTGACCTAATTACATCGCAATGGAACTCGCTCTCCGCCACCCGGCGCGCGGGGTTTCATAACAAGACCCGGCAGCCTCGAGTGCTGGGAAGAAACGCGCGAGGCCCGAGGAGGCGGCCCGGCCCGCGTGGAAATAGGAAAGACACGCGGCCCCGCGATTTCCGCCTCGCTGTGCGCCCCGGCGCCCGGGCGGAGGCCGGGGCAGGGGCGGGGGGGGGGCATCCGGACCTAGCAGTAAATAAGTGGGTATTTTATCATTTTTTAAAAAGGGAGTTCATGATCACCGCGGGCCTTTTGGTTCGTGGGTCCCGTGTCGCCCCCTCCCCACCGCCCGCCAAATCAGCGCGGCCAGCCCAGCCATATGTTCCGTCCCCGTGGGGGCGGGAGGGAAACGACAATGAGTTAAAAGTGTCGCCTCCCCCTATTCGCCTGCGTGCTTAGCCAAAGTCACTTTTTTTTTCATTGTTCTAGTGTCGGGGCGAGGGAGGTGTGTGTGGGGGACGGGGGAAGTCGAGGCCTGTGTTTGAGAGCGCGCGTGGAAAGTGGTTCGTTGCT
Organism: Oryctolagus cuniculus; assembly: GCF_964237555.1. NCBI lineage: Eukaryota > Metazoa > Chordata > Mammalia > Lagomorpha > Leporidae > Oryctolagus > Oryctolagus cuniculus. Next base: position 14,691,724 of record NC_091451.1, on the reverse strand, counting down.
GTGGTTTCTTTTTTTCCTTTTTTTTTTTTTTGCGGGGAGGAAGCATTTAGGGTTTTCCTGTGCTTTTAAAAGTTTAGATTGGATGCGTGAAAGAAGCGCCACGCCTAGACCTGTTAAAAGTAGCAATCAGCCCGAGCGGTGGTCTTTTTTGGCAACGCCCCCCCCCCCCCGCCCACACCCAGACAAGCGCGGGCTGCAAAGCGAGCGCGAGTGTAGACGCGTGCTTGGCCCAGAATCGTGCTGTGCTCGCCCCCGCTGGGCGAAAAAGTTTCCCGAGTACCCCCGCCCCCCACTCCGCAAAAATAAAATAAAATAAAATAAAAAATAAAACAAACAAACAAACACAAACCCCCTCCAAGCCTCCAACCCTCGGCTCTAACGCTGCGTGCGTGCCGGCCCGCCCGGTTCGCTGGGAGACGCCGGGAGTGGTGCGGGCGCCTGGCGAAGTTTTCAGGGGACACCCGCACCCGTCGGACAACGCAGCCCGGGCGCACGGGACGAGCAAAAAAAAAAAAAAAAAAAAAAAAAAAGGAGAAAGTCGAGCCCGCCTTCGTGCCGGACAGAAAACAACAACACGACAACAGGCACCGAGCTGGGGGGGGTGACGTCACAGACCTGGGCTCGGCGGCTGTGTCCCTCCCCCTGCGCCGCGCGCACCCGGGGCGCGGGCCGGCCGAGCCCGCCGACTCGAAAGTTTTCCTCTTTAAGAAAAAAAAAAAAAGTTGTGCGCGGCTCGCAGTGGTTTTTTTTTTCCGCCTCTTTCCTCGTCTCCCCTCCCCCTTCTTGCTTTTCTCTCCTCCCCCCCCACTCCACCCCCAGCTTGACCGCATGGCTGATTCAACCTCGGTGTCAATCAACTTTTTTCCCCCTCCTCTTCCTCATTTAAATAACTTTAGAGCTCCTCCTCCCCCCCCCCGCCCCGGCCCACCAAATCTGAAACTTTATAAATTGGGCTTTGCGCGCCGCAGCCCGGGAGAGTGAGACAGGCGAGGGGCGCTGGGAGCAGGCGCGCGGGAGTCCAGACCCCAGAGCCGGCGGCTGCGCCTTCCCCGCACCGGGACCTTCGCCACGCACCAGACCCTCGCCTCTGCCCCCCGTGCGAGCGCTCAGGATGACCACCACCCTCGTGTCTGCTACCATCTTCGACTTGAGCGAAGTTTTATGCAAGGTAAAGTGGGGCGGAGCGACTGCTTTTTCGAAAAGTCTTTTTCGGTTTTGCCTTAAGAACGGCCGCACTCGTCCGTCCCCGGGGAGGCGGGGGGGAAGTTTGGGTCTTTGGAAAGCAGGAGGAAGAGGAGGGAGGCGAAGCAAGAGCTGCTTTGCGTCTCCGCCTGAGGTTCCGGCCGAGTTTGAAGGAATTTGTCCTCCGCACCCTTGGAGTCTCCACGGCCCCTGGCGGGGATGACCCCGGGGTCTAGGAGCCAGGATCCTGGGGGGCGAAGGCTGCGTGGCATCGGGGCAGGTCTGGGGCGAGTCCTCGGCCCGCGACGTGTGGCTGGGGCCGGGGTGCGCCCCGGTGCCGCGGCGCGGAGGGGCACGCGTCCATGCAAGCGCGGCCGGCTTGTGGGCTGGGCGTGGGGCTGCGGGGGTCCCGCGGGAAAACGAGTCTGGCGCGACGCGTGGCCGGGAGGTAACCCCACGCTTTCTGCTTCGGAGGAGCTGGGGAATCCATTCGGAGGAGAAAGGCCTCCAGTGGTGATTGAAAAGATGTTGCCAATGAGTCGGCGGCGGGGTTAGGGCCGCCGGGCCCGACGGCGCTGTGGGTCTAGGGGGCGAGTGGGCCCCGGGCTGCTCCCGAAGACCCGCGCGGCTCATGGGCCGTGGTGTTGGTGGTGGTGGTGGGGGACAGGGGGTCGTAACAAACTGCCAGGCTGAGCTTAAGGGTCCCTGTGAGGGGCCTGCTTCTTGGGCTTTGTAGCTTTGCCAGCCCGTGTTGGATAAAGCCGGTTTCAAACTCGGAGCCGTTCCAGGAGTGCGGTTTCAATGTACAGAACCAAAGCCTGTGGTGGTTGTTAAACTTCTTTGCAACCGCCCCCTCCCCCAGTTTGAAAGGGTGAAGCTGCTAGGCTGCTTTTAATTGCTGAAGTGTTTCTCCCCGGTCTTCAACACGTCGGGTCATGTTGCCGTCTTCCCTGCTCGCTGCTGCTGTCGGCGCAGCTGCCAGGGCCCCGGGGCTGCAGGCTTGGGGTGCCGGACGCCGGGAGCTGCAGAACAACTTTTAAGAAGTTGGAATGCTCAGCTTTCCTCCCTCGCGACCTCCACTCGCTCCCGCAGTCTCCCCCCTTCCCCGCGCGCTCCCGCTCTTTGATCTAGTGCGCTTTCTTCGCCCCCTCCCCCCGGCAGGACTTTTTAAATGAACCTCATTGTTGGGAACCGGCTCTCCACTGGGTTCCTGTAATCCGCTCGGTGGGGTGGTTGCAGTTACAGATTCCCGATCCCCCACGGCTGATCCCGAGGGGCCGACTTTAGAATTGGCACGGTGGCACCCACACGACCTGGGAGCCAACTCCCAGGTTCCCCCCCATCACACCCTTTCCAAAGCTCGTCCACCCTTTGGGCAGGTGACCAGGGTCTCATTGGAACAGAAACTTGCCTGTAGTTGCTCTGCAACACCCCCCCCCATCTGCTATTGATTGGGAGGTGGGGGGTGGGTGCTTGCCCTGGCTTCCCATCTGCAGCTTCGCGTTAAAGATTAAACACTGGTACTCTTCTTCAAGCCTGCTCTTGCAGCCAGGGCACTCACTGCAAAGGCATCTTTGCAGCCCAGGGGGTTGGGGAGAGCATTGTGGAATAGCCCCTTGGAGGAGCCTGGAGCCCCCTCCCTCCCCTTCCCCAGCGCAGACCGGGGCCCCTAGGTCTTCCGTCCTGCCCCCTTCAAGCAGGGAGCTCAGGCAGCCGTGAGCACCTGTTGCCCAGGGAAGGGAGCACTCTTCTGGACGAGGAAGTCCAGAGTCGTGGGCCAGGTCGTGCGTGGGAGCAGAGACGGATCAAGAGGGGGACTTGACTGTTAACTTTGCTCTCTGAGGCTTTTCATTTTTGGTAGGGGGAGGGGAGTCTTGCCAGGTCTGGGCTGAGCTGGGTACTTTGGGTGGAGGGGCCCAGGGGGGAGGTCAGGGAGTTGGTTTTACAGGTACAAGTGGTTATGAGGGTGCACGGCCTGGGTCAGCGTGGAGCAGGACAGAAGGAGAAGCAGTTTGTCAGCCAGCATTTTGTGGTTTCTTATTCATGGGACCAAAATCCACCTGGGGGCGGTTGGGGGCGGGGAGACGGCTCCTGTGAGAGGGGCCTGCCCCCGGCTGGATGCCCCCCATGGCTGACCGCCCCTTTCTCTGCCCTCTCCTCCCTGCAGGGTAACAAGATGATCAACTACAGTGCTCCCAGCACCGCGGGCTGCCTGCTGGACAGAAAGGCAGTGGGCACCCCTGCTGGCGGGGGCTTCCCCCGGAGGCACTCGGTCACCCTACCCAGCTCCAAGTTCCACCAGAACCAACTCCTCAGCACCCTCAAGGGCGAGCCGGCCGCGGCCCTGAGCTCCCGGGACAGCCGCTTCCGCGACCGCTCCTTCTCCGAAGGGGGCGAGCGGCTGCTGCCGCCGCAGAAGCAGCCCGGGAGCGGCCAGGTCAACTCGAGCCGCTACAAGACGGAGCTGTGCCGCCCCTTCGAGGAGAACGGCGCCTGTAAGTACGGGGACAAGTGCCAGTTCGCGCACGGCATCCACGAGCTGCGCAGCCTGACCCGCCACCCCAAGTACAAGACGGAGCTGTGCCGCACCTTCCACACCATCGGCTTCTGCCCCTACGGGCCCCGCTGCCACTTCATCCACAACGCCGAGGAGCGCCGCGCCCTGGCCGGGGCCCGGGACCTCTCCGCCGACCGCCCCCGCCTCCAGCATAGCTTTAGCTTTGCTGGGTTTCCCAGCGCCGCCGCCACCGCCGCCGCCTCGGGGCTGCTGGACAGCCCCACGTCCATCACCCCACCCCCCATCCTGAGCGCCGATGACCTCCTGGGCTCACCTACCCTGCCCGATGGCACCAATAACCCCTTCGCCTTCTCCAGCCAGGAGCTGGCGAACCTCTTTGCCCCCAGCATGGGGCTGCCGGGCGGCGGCTCCCCGACCGCCTTCCTCTTCCGGCCCATGTCCGAGTCGCCCCACATGTTTGACTCGCCCCCCAGCCCTCAGGATTCGCTCTCGGACCACGAGGGCTACCTGAGCAGCTCCAGCAGCAGCCACAGTGGCTCCGCCTCCCCTACCTTGGACAACTCAAGACGTCTGCCCATCTTCAGCAGACTTTCCATCTCAGATGACTAAGCCAGGGTAGGGAGGGACCCCCTGCCCGCTCCGCCCCGCCCCGCCCCCCCAGGCCCCTACCCGCCCGCCCGAGGCCCCCAGCAAGGTTAAGCTCAACCCCTCCCCCTACACACCCAGAACCTTGGAGTGCCCCTCCCCGTGCCCCCCGCCCCCCTGGTGTCCATGCCTAACATGAGGACAAGTCCATTTGTCAGTAGCTTCTTCTGGCTTGAAACCCCCCCCCCCCTCGGTTTTCACAGCCCACTCAACGCGCATAACAGACAAGTCCCATACTCGTCAGTAGACGCCTGTTTCCGACTTAAGCCTTAAGTGCCAAATCACAAAAGAAAAAGCAGTATCAGTTTACAGAAGCAACTTAGTGCCTTGTAACCGAACTTTGTCACTGTGACTATATTACCTCTTCAGCGCCAGGGGGCGCCCTTGGGCCTCCCGGAGCCTCTGCCCAGGGGGAGGGGGAGGGGGGAGGGGAGGGGAGGGGGAGGTGACCCAGAACTAGCAGCTCCCCACTCTGGCGACAGAGCTGTGCCTACCCTTGTCTCAGCTTCCTACACACTTCTTCCTCCCTCCCTGCCCGGGACCCCGCGCCCCACCTTGGGAGGAGTTGTTCTTGGCAGACTTGGGTTTGGGGGGTGGGGGGGAACCTTATCTTGATGCCCGAAAGTCTTTTTCCTTCCATCCCGAGCCCCTGTTGACTAATCTTGCCCAGGTTTGCTAAGTGCTGCAGGAAGGAAGGCTGAGAAAAGCGGACACGAAGATTTTGACATCCGTGGGACTTTGTGATTTAATTTTTTTTTCTTTTTTATTTTAAAGTGGGGAGGAAGGGGATGCTAGGTGGACTATGAGAGACTTGATTTTGGTGCTAAAGTTCCCCAGTTCATATGTGACATCTTTTACGGAAAAAAAATAACAAAAAAAGAAATGAGAGAAAAGCTAAAAAAAAAAAAACCATGTAAGGGGTGAGCAGTTAATGGTATTCATTCCACATACAGTATCTGTAAGGCGATTTCCTGTAGAAGTAGCTTTAATGGTTTTTTGCTCTAGAATACCGTAGGTCTCTCCTTAGAGCATCCACACCGTGCTTTTTTTCCCTGGGATTTAAACTTCATGTAACTTTCAGAAATTGGAGAGCAAAAATTTTGCTTGTCACTGCACATCAATATAAAAAAGCTTATTTAACTTATCAAAACGTATTTATTGCCAAACTATGCCTTTTTTTTGTTAATTTTGTTCATATTTATCGGGATGACAAATCCATAGAATATATTCTTTTATGTTAAATTATGATCTTCATATTAATCTTAAAATTTTGTGACGTGTCTTTCCTTTTTTTTTCCACAGTTTTAATATATTATTCTTCAACAACATTTTTTGTAACTTTACACTTTTTTTGGTTATTTTATTTTAAAAAAATGAAAAATTAATTTAAAAAAATGCAAAAAACTGTTGGATTATTTATTTTAGAAATTCCCCCCTTTGTGTTGGACTGCAAATTGAGTTTCTTTCTCTTTCGGCCTCTCACGACTAGGACTGAGAATGTTTGTAGAGGTTCTGTGACAGTGCAGAAGGGAACCAGCTTGTCGGGGGCACCTTCTGAAAGGGAGCGTCAGCGAGAGAAACCCTTTAACTTCCACGCGCCCGTCTCGACATTCCGCTGGCAGAGCTAAGGTTCTGGATTCTAGGTGTGGAGTTTCCGATGTTGATGTAAACAGAACTGGCGCGCGCGCACACACAAAGATGAATGTAATTACTCCTTTGGCTGGCCACTACCATTGCTTTCTATTTCTCTTTCTTTGTGTGAATTTATTTAAAAGAAAAAAAAAACTTTTTGTAACGACTATTTGCAGTTTAAAGAAAATCAATAAACCCCGTTTTTCTTTTTTTTCAAGAATTGTTGGTGATGGAGCTGTCTTACTTGGTTTGCGATTTCGCCGTGTATAGGGGGCGGGGTGGGGGGGCCTGCTGGGTCTCGGTTTTCTCACCTCCCAACAGCTTCACCTGTTGCTGTCTCTGTTGGTGCTGGAAGTTTGCCTGGCGGAGTGGGAACGGGGAGGAGGGGCAGCGCCTGCTCCGGCTGCTGCGTGGGCTCAGAGGGGGCTGACCGAGGGGCCAGCCTTGCCCCAGCACCACAGCTTCCAGGGTTGTTTCAGCGGTCAGGAGCTTCCAGGCTATCCTTGTCCAGCCCGGGTTCGCCATTGCTTTGGGTGATCCGTGTGGGGTGTTAAAGTGAGGGGAGCAGAGCCCGTGGCGTACCAGCAAGCCTGCATCGAAGAGGGTTCTTTTATTTGGAAGCCTTAGGCTCATTTCCCTCCCAGGAAGTTAGCTTCAAGTCTCAGCCTCTCCACCCTTACGCGGGGTGGGTGTGAGGAGCATCAGGGGGCTTGGGGGCTTGGTCACAAGGGACCTGGGGGGACTCGGGTTCTGTTAAGGGGATGTGGGTGTAGCAAAGTCACCAATAGTTCATGCCACAAGCACGGATGCCATGGGAAATAGGTTGTCATCTTGAGAAACCTGGAGTCCTTTCAGCTGGAAGCCCCCAGCCAAGGCCAGGTGACCCCACGCGAGGTGGTGGTATTGCACCTGCCAGAGAGGAGCTGCATCGTTCCCGAAAGCCTTGAGTCCTGTCCCTAGGAGGAATAACTTTACAAAGGAGGCGGAGAAACTGCTATTTGGGCGCTCGGTCACTGTTGGTTCCTGGCACTCAGTAATAGGTTTTGGGAGGTGGAAGTCCCACCAGACCCCTCTCAAAGGCAGTTAGCTCTGTGGCAGACACTGGCCAGGCCAAGGCCGTCCAGGGGCCGGGGAGGGACTTGCCCACACCCTCAGCACTGTTGGGGTCTGCTGCGGGGCACGGGAGAGGAAGAAATACAGGGGCTGGGTATAGGAAGGGGAAAAGCAGTGCTTTCTGGGAGCAGAGCGAAGCTCTTGTCCCCTAAGTAGAGTGACGGTGTGTGCGTGTGCGTCTGGGGTGGGTGACGGCGGCCTGTGGTCTTACTCTCTTGACTAAAAGCAAAAACGATGGATCCTTTTCCCCGAGTTTCTCCCAGGCAGGTGTACGTGGGCCTTTGGCAGGGCCGCTGACCGGGTCGGGGGGGCCAAGAGCGCTTCCCCAGAGCCCTGTATTTCCTCCATCAGAGCCAGCCCCTGGGGTTGGGTCACACAGATGAGTCACTGGCTGCAGGAGGCCCCGGCAGGCAGGAAGGGGTGGGTGTAAAGGGAAGAGGGGGCTCCCTGTGACACACTGACGGTCCCCAGGCCTTAGCTTCACCAGGGTGACTCCACGGGGTTTAGACCACCCAGGCCCATGAGCCTGATCTTGTACCATCTACCTCTCTCTCTCTCTTTGTTAAAGCTTTATTTATTTGAAAGGCAAAGTGAGAGAGAGAAGGAGGGAGAGAGGTCTTCCATCTGCTGGTTTACTCCCCAAATGCACGAACGGCTGGAGCTGGGCCGATCCGAAGCCAAGAACCAAGAGCTTCCTCCGGATCCCCCGTGTGGATGCAGAGACCCAAGCACCTGGGCCTTCCTCTGCTGCTCTCCCAGGCGCACAAGCAGGGAGCTGGATCAGAAGTGGAGCAGCCAGGACTGAACTGGTGCCCACACGGGATGCGGGCGCTGCAGACTGGCTTTACCTGCTACGCCACGGCACGGGCACCACCATCTAGCTCTTGGAAGGTGGACGAGATGGTCTGCATCTACTCGGGGCGGCCCGTGGGTTTTCCTAGGCGGTTAGAAGACAACGGGCCTCCACAGCTGCCCAGTGCTCTAGGCTGGCAGCATGGGAGCAATGCGCACCCAGCACTGACAGGCGACACCCCACCCACCCCACCCCCGCCCCGTCTCGTGCTCCCGTGGGAGTCGAAGGGCAGTGGGGCAGAAGGGTCAAGCTTGCTTTGTTGGTCGATTTCATGGGCACAAAGTCCCCTTCCCCAGCCCCTGGCCTGGGCCCTGGGGCGGACTTAGAATGAATGGGTGTGGGAGTCCATTGGATCATGAAGCACCGGTTCCCGAAGGGGCAGAGAGGTCACAGCAGGAGGAAGAAGGGACCTTGGGGCCCTTGGACCAGAGTTCAAATCCCAGCTCCGATGGGTGAATGAGTCAGCCTTGGGCTTTTCAGCCGATCCCAAGGGGTTACTGTGGCGAGCAGATGACCCCGTCGCTGTGTCAGTTCTTCCTAAGTGTTGCGGGTTCTTCTAAGAACCTGTGTCTTCACTCACAGTGACTCAAGGAAGAAGTCCCCCGTTTCATGTATGGAGACACTGGGGGGCCGAGAAGTTCAGACTTGTCACACTGAGAAAGTGTCAGGACTCCTGCCCAGGCAGGCCAGCCCCACGGTGGGCTTCGCCCCTGCAGTGTCTGGGACACAGAGCACACTTGGCACTGTCCCTGGCACACAGTAACTGCACATTGACCAGGTTAGCTGCCGGCTCCCTTGGCCCTTAGTGCAGAACCTGCTGGAGCCCCACAAGCAACCAGTAGGGTTGGATGGCTCAGCACACACCCTCCAGCCAATGTCATGAACTCACGCCCCACGAGGCTCAAGATTGCAGTGTTGGGAGGAGGGGACCCGGGAGGTGGGGCAGGCCACCCCCTTGGACTTTCCCCTTCTCTGCTTGCCGTGAGTTGGCTTCGTTAATGATCCACAGACCAGAGGGTGCCCCAGGGCCGCCTTGGGGAGTTGGCCTTGTGCCCTTCTTCCCCTGGGGCCCCCCACCCCTGCGCTAGCCAACCATTGAGTCATGTCTGGCTAGGTTGGCCGGAGGCTACCTCAGTTCAGAGTAGGAGGCGGGTGGGCAGCCAGCTCTTGCCCACCCCTCCCCCTCTTCTGAAGGCCCTGCCCGCCTCTGCAGCGGCCAGCAGGGAGTCCCAGACCTGGGAAGCAGAACGAAACCTTGCCTCTTCTCCCGGTCAGGTCAGCACGGGGGGACGCACCTCTTGGAGGTGCCTGGTCTAAGGGCTGACCGTGCTTTTTGAAAGAGTTCCAGTGTGGGTTACTGACAAGGAAACCGGTGTCTGGGGAGCTGGGGCAGGGGCTGCCCACGGAGAGCCACTGTTGGTCAGTGGACAGGAATCTCCTCCACGTTCGGGCTATTTGCACTTGTTTCAAAATCCTGGCAGAGCCCAGGTCTCAAGGTACAGGGCTGTGACGACTGTACCTGTGCTACCCGCCGGGGGTACGGTGAAAATAAATATTGGTGACGGCCAATTTGTTCACCCCCGAGCCCAGTCAGGTAACTGCCCCCTGACTCCCGGCTGAACCTCACGGAGAGGGAGCTCCTGACCACGTAGGCAGAGTTCATTTCTGCTGCTCCCCTGCTCTAGGGAGATGGGAGCTCTGTCGCCCATGGTAAGGAGCTGGTTTTGGAGTCTGAGGGATCTGGGTTCAAGTCCTGGCTCAGCCTCTGTGACCTTAAGCTAAAAACCCAGTGGGCAGGAATGGGTGTTTTGGGGGTGCAGTGGTTAAGCCCCTGCCTGGGGCACGTGCAGCCCATTTCTGAGCGCCTGAGTTTGAGTTTCAACTTTGTTTCCAACCCAGCTTCCCGCTAATGCACACCTTGGGAAGCGGCAAGTGATGGCTCATGGACTGGGGGTCCCTGCCACTCACATGGGAGACCCGGATTGGCTTCTGAGCTCCTGGCTTCAAGCTGACTTATCCCGGACTGTTGTGGGCATTTGGAGATTGAACCAACATATGGAAGATTCTACCATTCTCTCTCTTTTTTCCACTCTGCCTTAAATAAATAAATATTACATAGACTCATTTAAATGATAATAAAACTCAGTAAGCAGACCAGAGCCCTGCCATTTGCAAGCTAGAACGCTGATGCTGCTCCTACAATACACCTGGTTTAGAGTCACACCCGGAGTCCCATACAGCAACACCAGAGAGCACATGACCAGATACAACCACTCCGAAGAGCTGCAGGAAGGTAAAGCTGAGTGAGAAGCGGCAGCCCCCAAAGAGCCCATAGCGTAGGAGTTCACACCCACGAAGGCCACAAACGGGCAGACCCCACCTAGGATGACAGAGATTGATGGGAAGACAGAGGGAGCGCATCGAAGTTCACGGAGCTGTGCCTGACGATCTGCACAAGTTTCCTCTGTGCGGTGTACGTCTCAGAACTAAGCACCTACAGATCTGTGTGAGTTTCCAATACTGCATGCAAGAGGCAAACAAAAAGAAGAGAGTATGGCCGGCGCCGCGGCTCAATAGACTAATCCTCCGCCTGCGGCACCGGCACACCGGGTACTAGTCCAGGTCGGGGCGCCGGATTCTGTCCCGGTTGCCCCTCTTCCAGGCCAGCTCTCTGCTGTGGCCAGGGAGTGCAGTGGAGGATGGCCCAAGTGCTTGGGCCCTGCACCCCATGGGAGACCAGGAGAAGCACCTGGTTCCTGGCTTTGGATCAGTGGGGTGTGCCGGCCACAGCGGCCATTGGGGGGTAAACCAACGGTAAAGGAAGACCTTTCTCTCTGTCTCTCTCTCTCTTTCACTGTCCACTCTGCTTGTCAAAAAAAAAAAAAAAAAAAAAAAAAAAGAGAGAGTAGTACCTGGCCTGTTAGACATGTGACAAACCGTGGCTGGTTTTGTGGTAGCGGCAATCACACAGTGTCAGTACCAGTTTGGGCCCCTTTTTGTGGAAGAAGGGAATGGACCTGGAGCAGGTGAGAAACTTGTCTGGGGAGAGGGGCCTTTGACTTAGTGGGTGGTTGCACCGAGTCCCCTAAGCCCTACGGCCACTCCGTGAACAGATGCAGCTTCTCTTCAGAGAAAGCCGCATCCACAGCCAGCCAGGCACAAGCAGGGTGACTCATGAATACACGCAGTCACCCACATTTCTCTTTGTGGGTTCAAAATAAATCTCCCGTAGCAAGTGGGCACCTCCCACACTTTGTCGGAGGCGGAGGGAAGCCAAGCCCCAGATGGCTGGGCTCCCAGGGGCTGGAGACAGGAGACCTGTGGCTGTCAGGCCAGCATCCAGGAGTCACTGTCCTGGGAGTCAGCCATGTGGGCCACTCTCCTGCCGGTCCCAGCCCACCCTCCCTGAGCCCGATGGTAGCTGTGAGGCCACAGAGAGGCCTGGCTGGCAGAGGTGGGCTGTGGGGGTGGCGGCCTGCCTGACCCAGCCTGTTTTCCTGGCCTTCAGGCTCAAGGGTACATGGAAGAGCAGCCCTCCAGCCTCCGATCCTGCAGCAGGGCTCTGGGGACGTGTTCTTGGCTCCTCATGGGAGACACCCAGCACGGTCAGAAGATCTGGCTGTGGCAGGCTCTGGGGACCTCAGTGTTCTGGGGAGGGCACAGCTTGAGGCAGCATTGGGGGGGCGTGTCTGGGGTGCAAGGGAAAGCCTTCTGTTTGTTTTAAATATTTAATATGGGGGGGAGAGAGAGATCCCATCTGCTGATTCACTCCCCAGATGCCCACAACAAGACATTCGGCTAGGCCAGGCCAAAGCCAGGAGCCAAGAACTCTTATCTGCGTCTCCCTTGTGGGCGGTGGGGAGTCAGCTCCTCCAGCCAGCACTGCTGCCTCCCAGGGTCTGCACTGGTGGGAAGCTGGAGCTGGGATCACACCCAGGCACCCCATGTGGGATGCGGGCGCCTTCACCAGCGTCTTACCCAGCAGGCTGAACTCCCGCCCTGTGAGGGCCTTCAGTCTCACAGCCGGGGCACCTCGCCTGCTTAGTCTCATTCCAGCCCCTTCCGGTAGGCCTGGGTTTCTGACCCTGCTCAACCACGGACAAGCTGTGTGACCTTGGGCAAGTTGCTTAGCTTCTCTGAGACTTGTTTTTCTCCTCTAAGCATGGGGCCCAGGAAGCTTACTCATCCTGCCCACACGGCAGGGCTATGGTGAGGATCGGATGAGATGCAGAGGAAGGAGTTTTGGAGTGAGAAGACCCAGGCCAGAGGCCCTGTTGAGAACGTGGGGACCAGCATTCACTCCTCAGAGACACAGAGCCTCTTCTCCAGTGTGTTTCTGTGTCGTAATCCGGTGGTTTGCTGGCCCTGCCTGCTCTCTGGGTTTCCTGTCTCCGAGTCACACGAGTCACACGTGGTGTGTCTGTTGCAGTTCACTTTAAAATTTACATAAGAAGGGGCTGGCTCTGTGGCGCAGTGGGTTAAAGCCCTGGTCTGCAGTGCTGGCATCCCATATGGGCGCCGGTTCTAGTCCTGGCTGCTCAACTTCCGATCCAGCTCTCTGCTATGCCCTGGGAAAGCAGTGGAAGATGGTTCACATCCTTGGGCCCCTGCACCCATGTGGGAGACCTGGAAGAAGCTCCTGGCTCCTGGCTTCAGATCGGCGCAGCTCCGGCCGTTGCGGCATCTGGGGAGTGAACCAGCGGATGGAAGACCTCTCTCTCTGTCTCTACCTCTTCTCTGTAACTCTTTCAAGTAAATAAAATAAATCTTTTTTTAAAAATAAAATTTATGTAAGAAAAAAATAACAGGAGCCAGCAGTGGCTGGAGCCCTCTGTCACTCAATCACATATCAGAGAACCTGCCAATACTTCCATTAGCCCCATTTTATAGACGGGGAAAGTCAGGCTAGGGAGAAGTTACCAGTCCCAGTTGCACAGCTGTACACCCCCAAGCCGGGACCCAGGTCTGTGCAACCCCCACACCCAGGCTCCCAGCCCCCACTTGAGGAGGGAAGCAAACATCGGGTTGCATGGGCTGCTCGGCTAGTCCAGGTCCCTGCTGTCCCCCTCCCCTGGAGCACCCCCCCCATCCTGGTGGAGAATGTGTCTCCTTCCAGCTCCTCCTTCCGGAAGGTGTCCCCATCCTCTCTGCTCACCCTCTGCTGCCCAGGGAGCTGGGGTGGGAAACACAGGCTGGACTTCTTCCCTGCCTCCTTTACAGACAGGGAAACTGAGGCACAACATGGGGAATGGCCCCTGTCGGCTGCACTGCAGCCCGGCTGTTGAGGGAGGGAATCCTGGTTTAATCCCCGAGGGTGGGGGGTGGGGAAGCTGGGGTGCAGCCGCAGCCTTTCCGACCAGCTACCAGCACCAACGCCTCCCTGAAACTCGTGACCTTGGGGCCTGCTCTGGAAGCCAGCAGGATGGTTGCTGGGCTTGGTGGTCCCTGTTTCAAGGTCTTTTTTTTTTTTTTTGTGATTTATTTGCATTTTATTTGAAAGGCAGAGACAGAGACAGAGAGAGATCTTCCATCTACTGGTCCACTCCCCAAATGCCTGCAACGGCCAGGGCTGGGCCGGGCCAAAGCCAGGAGCCTGGAACTCAATGTAGGTCTCCCACATGGGGGGCGGGGGCCCAAGTATTTGCGTCATCAGCTGCTGCCTCCCAGGGTGCACACTGGCAGGAAGCTGGCATGGACGCCAAGTAGGCGGGACTCAAGCCAGGCGCTCTGACGCAGGAGGCCTGCCTTGGAGCCTTCCCTCTTGAGAGATATTGGCTGTAATGATTCAATTGCAACCAGCAGTCCCCCTTCCACCCAAAGAACTTGTTTCTAGGGGTCCAACTTGGATCTAGGGGTCCAAGGGAGCAAATGTAGGCGCTCAGGGCTCTAGCCTGAGTGGAGAGAGGAGGAAGGAGACAGCAGCCCATCAGCACGGATCCTCACCCTGCCTTTGCCTCTTCTGTCCCCGGTTGCTGACCCGTGTGCTGCCCCCACACAGAGTGCACGGAGGCTCTGGGGGCAGCGGGCAGCCGGTTCAGACTTTGGGCCCCAGGTGAAAGCTGGTTCCGTGCTGTCCTGGAGTCTGCTTCCCCCTCGGCATCCTGCGGCTCTGCCTAGGTTTGGAGCTGCCGCTGCTGCTCCCTGCACAGAGGGTGACACCTGCAGCTCAGGTGCAGAACTCTTGGTGCGTGGTCAGGTCAGATGTGCTGGGAAGGTTTCTGGGGTGCAGGGCTGCATGGAAATGGGGGGGTAGGGAGCAGCACTTTCCCTTTGTAGACCTGCTGTAGGTATCCCTGGGGCGGGGGGAGCTGGAGTCTGTCCCAACATACAGCAGACCTGCTGAACCATGCGCAGCCTGGCACCAGGCCCGGAGGGCACCAGTGTCACCCTGACCCTCACTTGCTGGTGGCCCTGGATGGTCACTTCCAATCTCCAGGCTAGAGTTATAGGCGGAAGGGAGTTGGCCCGTCCTGTGAATGAAGTCAGGTGACTCACATGGACGGTCTGAGATTCTAGGAGATGGCTGGCTGAACATTCTTTCAAGTGGGGGTTTGAAATGCTTTGATGAAGTGTAGGTCAAATGGGAATGTGGAAGTCTACATAATATTTTCCCAAGCATCCTCCTTCAAATTAAAACATGGACATGGCTGTCCTATTTTAGGTCTTTTTTTTTTTTTTTAAAGACTTATGTATTTATTTGGAAGGCAGAGTTACAGAGAGGCAGAGGCAGAGGGACAGAGAAAAAGGTCTTCCATCCACTGCTTCACTCCCCAAATGGCTGCAATGGCCGGAGCTGGGCCAATCTGAAGCCAGGAGCCAGGAGCTTCTTCCAGGTCTCCCACGTGGGTGCAGGGTCCCAAGCACTTGGGCCATCTTCTACTGCTTTCCCAGGCCATAGCAGAGAGCTAGATTGAAAGTGGAGCAGCCGGGACTAGAACCAGCGCCCATATGGGATGCTGGCACTGCGGGTGGTGGCTTTACCTGCCACACCGCAGCGCTGGCCCCACAGGGCTGTACTTTGGACTGGAACGTGCTGCTTAACCTGTATTAGCTGACTGTTTCTGTGCAGACAATGAGTTACTCAAGTTTGAAGCGCCAGGGAGGGAGATGTTTTAGACAAGCGGAGCTGGACTTTGGAGGCAGTGAGCTGCCAGCGTTTGGTAATCTTCAAACAAAAGCTCAGTGCTGGGGGCTCCGTTGTGGCCAGCGGGCTAAGCCTCTGCTTGTGACACTGGCATCCCGTATCCGAGTGCCGGTTTGAACCTAGTCCCAGCTACACCACTTCTGACCCTGCTTCCTGCCTGGGAAGGCAGCAGAGGATGGCCCAAGTGTCTGGGCCCCTGCACCCATGCGGGAGACCTGGCTCCTGGCTTCAGCCTCACCCAGCCCTGGCTGCTGTGGCCAGTTGTGGGGAGAATCACTGGATGGAAGACCTTTGTCTCTCTCCGTCCGTCCTTCTCCCTCTCTCTCTGTGACTCTGCTTTTCAAATAAATAAATAAATAAATATTTTTTTAAAAAAGCTTAATGTTGGGGTGGGTTTTGTGGCACAGCAGGTTTAGGCACTGTTTGGGGCGCCTGCATCCGCTAGTACAGAGCCTGGTTTAAGTCCCAGATAATTTGCTTCCAATCCCGTGTCCTGCTAATGTGCACCTGGGAGGCCGCAGATGATGGCTCCAACGTTTAGGTCACTGCCATTCACAGGGGACACCCAGGTGAGTTACTGGCTCCTAGCTTCAGCCTCCTGGGCATTTGGGAAGTGAACCAGTGGATGGAAGATCTCTTTCTCTTTCTCTTTTTCTTTCTCTTTCTCTGTCTCTGTCTCTGCCTCTGCCTCTGCCTCTGTCTCTCCCTCTCTCTGTCACTCTACCTTTCAAAGAAAGAAACATTGAAAAAAAAAAAAAAATCTCAGTGCTCTCTGCCGCGCCCCCTTCAGTTACATGGTGACTCTAACATCCTCCCCAAGCAGCCCCCCCGCTCTGCCTACTTTACTATCTTTGCTCACCGCTCATTTAATTTTTTAAAAAGATTTATTTATTTATTTGAAAGTCAGAATTACACAGAGAGAGGGAGATATATATCTCTAGCTCTCTCTCTATCTATCTATCTATCTATCTATCTATCTACCTATCTATCTATCCATCTTCCATCCGCTGGTTCACCCCCTAGATGGCTGTGTCAGGGCTGGGCCAGCCTGAAACCAGGAGACAGGAGCTTCATCCAGGTCTCCCATGTGGGTGGCAGGGGCCCAAACAGGGGCCCAAACACTTGGGCCATCTTCCACTGTTTCCCCCAGGCCATTAGCAGAGAGCTGGATGGGAAGTGGAGCAGCCAGGACAGGAACGGGTGCCCATAGGGGATGGGATGGCGGCATCTCAGGTGGTGGCTTTCTGCATTATGCCACTATGCCGGCCCGCACTCATTTAATTCTTTACTGGGCTGTCTCCGTCTCATCAAAATTGAAGGTAAAGCAGGCACCGGGGCTCTTGTTGGCTCATCTGTGTCCAGTGTCCCAGACCGGTGGCACCCAGCAGACACTCAATAACCCACTGAATGACTGAAAGTTGCCATTGCTGTAGGCAATGGCCGGGGCTGGACCAGACCAAAGCCGGGAGCCAGGAGCCAGGAACTTCATTCGAATCTCCCACGTGGGTGGCAGGGGCCCAAGTACCTGGGCCATCCTCTGCTGCTTTCCGCAGGCCATCAGCAGGAAGCTGGACCAGAAGTGGAGCAGCCGGGATTCAAACCAGAGCCCATAGGGATACCGGCATTGCAGGCAGCGGCTTTACCTGCTACGCCACAGCGCCGGCCCTGTGCAAACCTATTTTAAAAAGTAGCCGTGGTTGTGTCTTCCAGGCAGTGCGGCTGTGCAGCACGGGGTAGTTTCGTGCCATCAGGAAGCACAGCTGTTGTGAATTTCGTCACCAGTTAACTGGAATCACGTAAGCTCGCGAGCCATCTCCTGGAGAGGCCAGAGAGAAGAGAGGAAGTATCAAGAGACTCTGTGGACGTGCCACGTTTAAAGTCAGGGAACGTGGTCAGCTCTCTGTGGCTGCGGTGCCACAGCTGCAGATTCAACTGACCACAGGACAATGCTTGAAAACCAGTCCCATCTGTACCAAACACGTACAGACTTTCTCCTGTCGTCATTCCCTAAATAATATAGTACAACAACTATTTCCATGGCCTGGGTATAGTAAGTGATCAGAGATGATTTGCAGTATAACGAGGATGTGCGTAGGCTCCATGCAAATAAGACACCCTGTTGTATAAGGCACTTGAGCATCGGAGGTTTTGGTATCTGTGTGGGTCCTGTAACCAGCGCCCCGTGGATCCCAAGGGACACAGGTATTAGCTACGTCATACCGTGAGGGAACTAAAGCGTGTTAGAAAAACAAAACAAAACAAAATGCAGTTATGAATTTCTACCCGGGTTGAGCTAATCTATATTTTACCTGATTTTTTTTAAACCACAGTTGCTTGCTATTTTTTTTTTTTTTAGATTTATTTATTTATTTAAAAGGCTTGGTGATAGAGAGAGAGGGGCAGAGGCAGAGACAGAGACAGATGCAACAGCCAGGGCTGGGCCAGACTGAAGCCAGGAACCAGAAACTCCAACCTGGTCTCCCACATAGGTGTCAGGGACCCAAGCACTTGGGCCATCATTCAGTACCTTCCCAGGTGCATCAGCAGGGAAGTGGATCAGAAGCAGAGCAGCCAGGGGTCGGATCAGCATTCCGATATGGGTTGGCGGTGTCACCAGCTGCCGCTTAGCCCTCTGTGCCGCAACCCGGCTGATGATTCCTGAATTCAACAGTCAGTTCCCTTGCGGGCAGAATACAATAACTCATTTGCCCTGGTGTTGACTCCTCATTTCCCTAGGCTACTTAATTTTTTTCTGTTGTAATAGGCCTAGAACCCCTAATAAAAGAGCATTGAGCAAACAGTTTGAGAACAGAGGAGTGAGTGCAAACACAGCGAGTACTTGAATCGCAGGGAACTCCAGCCGGCAGGGGCCTCCTGGTGCAGACGAAGTAAGTGAGACCAAAAACCACGGGTGATCACTCAACGGTCAGGATGCCACTGCTCCTTCAAACAGCCATAGGCAGACTTGTTTTTTGTTTTTGTTTTTTGAAGATTTAATTTTATGTATTTGAAAGACAGAGTTACAGAGAGAGGTAGAGACAGAGAGAGAGAGAGAGAGGTCTTCCACCTGCTGGTTCACTCCCCAGATGGCTACAATGGCTGGAGCTTTGCCAATCCGAAGCCAGGAGTAGAAGCTTCTTCCAGGTCTCCCACATGGGTGCAGGGGCCCAAGGACTTGGACCATCTTCTACTGCTTTCCCAGGACATAGCAGGGAGCTGGATTGGAAGTAGAGCAGCTGGGACTCGAACTGGTGCCCATATGGGATGCTGGCGCTTCAACCCACTGAGCCACAGCGCCGGCCCCATCACAGGCAGCCTTTTTAAGGGCTAATCCCTTAGGGTGAGGGGCTCTTAGAAGCTCCTTGCAGCCATCTGGGAGAGAACAAACGGACAAAGATCTCTGTGTCTCGCCCTCCCTCTCTCTATATAACCCTGACTTTCAAACAAACAAATCTTTTTAAAAAATGATTTTTAGTAAGTTTGCTTGTTAAATACATATTCCTCTTTCAGCATGTTCCTGTAAGAGAGCCCTGTTGTGTCCTGAAGCATTGCCTAAACGCCACCCATGATAGCAAGAAATTCAGAATGAACCTGTGTGATGAGTCAGTGCCTCTTGGCACTGGGCCATCTTCAGCTGCTTTCCCAGGCCACATCAGAGAGCTGGATGGGAAGTGGAGCGGCCGGGACTCGAACCGGCACCCATAGGCGATGCCGGCGCTGCAGACAGCGGCTTTACCTGCTATGCCACAGCACCGGCCCCAGAGTTTACATTTTTGTCAGGGAGATCAGACACGGGCTATTGACATCATCACTTAAACAAATCAGATTCCGTACTGTAGGTAGAATTGTACAAGGGTGCTTCCAAAGTCCATGGAATATGGAATTAAAAGATCAGTTTGGGTGGGCATCTACTCAGGGGTTAAGATACCCACGGCTCCCATCAGAGGGCCTGGGTTTGAAATTCAGCTCCAATGCCTGACTCCAGCTTCCTGCTAATGCAGACCCTGGGAGGCGGTGGTGGTGGCTCAAGGGGGTGGATCTCTGCCACCCACACGGGAGACCTGGATTGAATTCTGGGTTCCTGGCTTCAGCTCCAGACCAGCTCTAGCTGTTGCAGGTGTTTGGGGGAATGAACTAGTGAATGGACACACACAAACAATCTCTCTCACTCTCTCTCTCAAAAAAAAAAAAAATCATTTTGGTGCAGAAGCATTTTGAAACCTATGCAGTTTTTTTCCAATGTGCATTTTTGTCATATGCATTTTCCATGAGCATTTTGAACACCCCTTGTATGCTGACACAATAACAGATTTTAACTGGAGAGCATGAAATTAGAGACTGGCACAGCCTCTGATGCCCTGGTCACCGTCTGGTACACGTAGTGCCGCGGAGGCTGAGGAGGTGGCCTGCCTCTGTCACTGTGGCTCCACCCGGCTCTGGGGGTGTCAGAGGCTCCAGGCACTGACTGGGAGTGGCACCCAAGCCTTGCGAAGTGCTCAGCCTGCAGAGGCTGGAGAGGAGAGGAGGGACAAAGAAGTCTCAAGGTCACGGCTACCCACAGTTTGCACCAACTCAGGGACCCAGTCAAGTGTGCTGGGCTCTGCTCAACGTTGCTAAATATGTGGAGTCAGCGTTTAAAAGTCAGATTTTCCTCTAATGATGTGATTTTATTTATTTGAAAGTCAGAGTGAGAGAGAGAGAGAGAGAGAGAGAGGAAGAGATCTTCTATCTGCTGATTCACTCCCCAAACAACCTCAACAGCCAGGGCTGGGCCAGGCTGAAGCCAGGAGCCAGGAACTCCATTTGGGTGGCAGGGGCCTGGGTATTTGAGGCATTTTCCAGTGCTTTCCCAGGTGCATTAGCAGGGAAAAGTGGATCAGCTGGAACTCGAACTGGCATTCCTATAGGATGTCGGCGTCGTGGGCGGTGGCTTAACCCAGTGTGCCACAATTCTGGGCCCCCAATCAAGAGATTCTTAAAATAATTAAGTTTTCTGACATCTTTTGAAAAGCTTGGGTATCAGGCCACTGGAGGTGTGTGGACTCTTGGAACGGGCCAGGTGCATCTACTCTAGGTAATATGAGGAGACACCAAAGTTTATGGAAAATGAAAAGATAAATTTGTTTTGACACAAAAATATTTGGAAATCTTTTGACAGGTAGAGTGGACAGTGAGAGAGAGAGACAGAGAGAAAGGTCTTCCTTTGCCGTTGGTTCACCCTCCAACGGCCGCCACGGCTGGCGCACTACGGCCGGTGCACCGCGCTGATCTGATGGCAGGAGCCAGGTACTTCTCCTGGTCTCCCATGGGGTGCAGGGCCCAAGCACTTGGGCCATCCTCCACTGCACTTCCAGGCCACAGCAGAAAGCTGGCCTGGAAGAGGGGCAACCGGGACAGAATCTGGTGCCCCGACTGGGACTAGAACCCGGTGTGCCGGCGCCGAAAGGCGGAGGATTAGCCTAGTGAGCCGCGGCGCTGGCACATTTTCCACTTGTATGGATGGATTTAAAAGTTTTTTTTAATAACAAAATAAACTTACCTGTTAATTCTTTTTTTCCATGAACTTTTTGACACACTTGTGCATCTCCCTCTCTTTTTCTTTTAAAATATTTTATTTATTATTTACTTGGAAACAGAGTGACAGAGAGAGAACCAAAAACAGAGAGAGTGAGAGAGTCTTCCATCTGCTGGTTCACTCCCCAAATGGCCTGCAACAGCCAGGACTGGACTAATCTGAAGCCAGGAGCCAGGAGCTTCTTCTGGGTCTCCCACATGGGTGCAGGGGCCCAAGCACTAGGGCCATCCTCCACTGCCTTCCCAGGTGCCTCAGCAGGAGCTGGATTAGAAGAGGAGCCACCGGAACTCGATGGCACCCATCTAGGATGGTGGTGTCGCAGGTGTGGCTTAGCCTGCTGCACCACAGCGCCAGCACCAGATGTTTCTTTTATGGTGGGAGGGTGTACTTTCTGGTTTGGTCCAGTCCCCACCAGTCCCTACGAGTCCCCAGGACCCCCTGGTGGCAGAAAACTATTTCTGTCCTCATAGCTCTATCAAGAATTGGACAAGTGAAGGCATTACAGGGTGTTTAGGCGATGTGGAAGGGGTTTACCTAGAAGCCTCACTCGCACCCCGTGTTGCCGGGCTCCTGTGCCGATGCAGGCAACACAGCAGGTTATATGACAGCCAGCTACCACCTCGCGAACAGCCTTCATAGCTGGGATTTATGAAGGTGTTACTCACCCAACCGTCCTAACAACCTGTGAGGTAGGGACTGACTCACAGGGGAGGACATGGGCACAGAGAAGTTAAGCAAAGTGTCCAAGGTCACACAGCTGCTTGGGAGTGGAGTCACGCTTTGAATACAGGCCTGCTTGACACAAGAACCCTTGCTGTCTTTTGCACCCTCTGTGGACTGAGGCTTCCAGACAGCTGCCCCCGGCCTGGGGTGAGGACTTGGGTTGGCTTCACTCTCTGCTCTAGGCCAGCCCCAGAGCAGCGCTTGGTATATAACAAGCACTCGGCAAACATCTCTGAATGGGAGGGTTCTTCAAAAAGTTCAAGAAAATTGGAATAAAAGATCAGGTTTGTTTTTTTTTTTTTTTTTTTTTTTTTTTTTTTTTTTGGTGCCAAACATTTTGGAATTCACGCGTCTCAGGGATCTTCATCAAGTCATGGAAGATGCATGTGATGCAAGAAATTAGGCATGGATTTCCAAAATTTTTGCACCAGAGTAAACTTTTATTTTCATTCTGTTTTCCATGGACTTTTTTCTTTAAAGATATATTCATTTATTTAAAAGGCAGAATGACAGAGAAAGAAGAAAAAAAAGAGGGAGGGAGGGAGGGAGAGAGAGAGATCTTCCATCTGCTTGTTCACTCCCCAAACACCTGCAGCAGCTGTGGCTGGGCCAGGCTGAAGTTGCGAGCCAGGGATCCCATGCAGGTCTCCCACGTGGGTGGCAGGCACCCACGCACTTGGGCCATCATTATTGCCTCCCAGGCATGTTAACAGGAACCTGGCTGGGAAGCAGAGGAAGACTTGATCCCAGGCACTCCAAGAAGGGACGTGTGTGTCTCAAGCCGCAGCTCAACCTGCTGTACCACAGCACCTGCCCCTTCCAGGAACTTGAGAAATACCCTCGGGGCCAGCGCCCTGGCGCACCAGGTTAATCCTCTGCCTGAGGCGCCGGCATCCTATATGCGCGCCGGTTCTAGTCTTGGCTGCTCCTCTTCCGATCCAGCTCTCTGCTATGGCCGGGGAAAGCAGTAGAAGATGGCCCAAGTCCTTGGGCCCCTGCACCTGCGTGTGAGACCGGGAAGAAGCTCCTGGCTCCTGGCTTCGGATCGGCACAGCTCCGGCCGTTGTGGCTACTTGGGGAGTGAACTAATGTAAGGAAGATCTTTCTCTCTGTCTCTCTCACACTGTCTGTAACTCTGCCTGTGAAATAAATAAATAAAATCTTAAAACAAAACAAAACAAAACAAAACACCCTCATCCATGCCTGACAAATGACCCTGAGGCCCTTGGAGGCCAGGGCCTTGCTTGCTGAATTTGTCCTGTGGTTACCACAGCCTGCTGGGGTCCCAGGTTGGGTCTCTTCTCAGTTCTGGGCAGAAAGAGAGGGACCAGTGGGGCAGCCAAGCCCGTTCCACACCTTTCTATTCCAGGTCTGGTTCTTCCTCTTCCATGCTCCAGGGCATGTGATGAGACAGTCGGTGGACTGGAAAGTGAAGTCAAAAGCGGTATCTGTTTGCAAAGCCAGCTGGTAGGGGAAGTTGTGCTTCAAGGCATGTGATGGGCTGCCCTGGGTGCTTGTGCTCTTGCGGGCAGCAGGAGGGAGGTGGGCAGGGTCCATGCCGCTGGTCCCCGGTATGGGTGAGGGAAGCAGTGAAAGCCAGCGGTGGTTTGGGGTGGGGGCCTTGTTTCTGGTGCCTGCCTGTCTTAGCTGCTTGGAAGCAAACCCTGAGTGCAAGCAGTTTCTCTGAGAGGAGATTCCAGGCTGCACAATGGGTGCGTGCAGAGGTGAGTCAGAGAAGGGAAGGCCGCCAGGGAAGAGCTTGTTGTCCCAGTAGGAACCACCCTGCCGGGCTGCACCACAGCGCCGGCTCCAACACAACCTCGTGTTTAGGAGGACGGATTCAGGAAGAGGAACCTTTGTCTTTGCAGACTCTCCCACACGTCCACGCGCTTCGGCGTCTTGTGACCGGGTGGACAATCAAAACCAGCGTTCGTTCTGTTTTGGATGCAGGGGTCAGAGGCTGCCATCACGTGTGGGGATGGGCCTGCCTTGAGCTGCTCGCCCACCGACACCTTCTGCCCGACGGGCCCTTCCCTTCATGCATCCTTGTGGGACGATTCTTTCTGAGGGTAACACGCTTCGGCTGTAGTTACTGAGGCTGTGATTCTGTGGGGGTGGGGTGTGACTGCTTCCTTGGCGAATTAATCTTTAGCAGGGCTGGGGAGCATCTGGCCTTGGGGCCACAGGCCCTTGACATCACTTGGTGGGCCTCGAAGTTCACTGAATCCACAGCAGGCTCATCTTTCACTTGATTGTGTATAGCCTGTGAATGATGCCATAAATACCCACATGGCCCGTGGCAGAAAGGGGGCTCCCCACCCCTGCTAAAAGAAAGTTTCCTTTGAGCGTAAGGAAATTTGATAGCTTCTTAAAAGGTAGGTGGCGTCACCAGAGGTATTAATTTATCTCCCTACAGAAGACACACAAGAAATTTACTGGGCTGGCACCATGGTGTAGTGGGTAAAGCTGCTGCCTGCTGTGCCAGCATCCCTTATGGGAGCTGGTTTGAGACCCGGCTGCTCCACTTCCGATCCGGCTATCTGCTATGGCCTGGGAAAGCAATGGAAATGGCCCAAGTGCTTGGGCCCCTGCACCCACGTGGGCGATCCAGAAGAAGCTCCTGGCTCCTGGCTTCAGATCAGCGCAGCTTAGGCTGTTGCAGCCATCTGGGAAGTGAACCAGTGGAGGGAAGACCTCTCTCTCTCTCTCTCTCTCTCTCTCTCTGCCTCTCTGTAACTCTGCCTTTCAAGTAAATAAATACATCTGAAAAAAATAAAAAGAAATTTATTTATGGGACAGGCATTTGGCCTAGCAGTTAAGACATCCATGTCCCACACTGGAGTACGTGAGTTCAATTCTAGGCGCCAGCTCCTGGCCACAGCTCCCTGCTCATGCAGATCCTGGGAGGCAGCAGTGAGGGCTCAAGTAATTGGATTCCTGACACCCGCGTGGGAGGCTGGGATTGAACTCCCGCCTCCTGGCTCCAGTTCTGGCCCAACACTGGCTGTTGCAGGCACTTGGGGAGTGAACTAACAGACGAGAGCTCTCTATCTTTAAATTTTAAATTAAAAAAAAAAAAAAAAAGAAAAAAGAGTTACATTTACAGAAAGCCAAGTAAAAGCGCTTTTTTTTTTTTTGACAGGCAGAGTGGACAGTGAGAGAGAGAGACAGAGAGAAAGGTCTTCCTTTGCCATTGGTTCACCCTCCAACGGCCGCCACGGCTGGCGCACTGCGGCCGGCGCACCGTGCTGATCCGATGGCAGGAGCCAGGTACTTCTCCTGGTCTCCCATGGGGTGCAGGGCCCAAGTACTTGGGCCATCCTCCACTGCACTCCCTGGCCGCAGCAGAGAGCTGGCCTGGAAGAGGGGCAACCGGGACAGAATCCGGCGCCCCGACCGGGACTAGAACCCGGTGTGCCGGCGCCGCAAGGTGGAGGATTAGCCTAGTGAGCCGTGGTGCCGGCTAAAAGGGCTTTGAAACAGGGGACAAGATGCCCCACTCTGTGCCTTGGGTGGAGTGACAGCTCTTATCATACATGGGGAGGGAGGGGGTGTCTAGCTGTGAGGTGTCCCTTGGGCTGCCGAAGTCGCAACTTTACCTTTAGGCCATCTACCTCCCCCTGGTCTCACAGTCCATGTTCAAGTGGATCTGTCAGCCTCTTGAAGGTCTCTGGCCTTACTACTTTTTCTGAGTTACCCATGATGCCATGTAGGACCCCATGGAGTTCCGTCACTTTTGGAAGAGACTGAGACCTTCTCCCAAGGTCTGCATCTAAAGAAGCAGACTCCGGGTGGGCATGTGGCATAGCAGTTAAGACCCTGCTTGGGACGCCTGCATCCAGTATTGGAGTGCCTGGGTTTGGGGCCTGGCTCTGCTCCCACTCCAGCTTTATGCTAATGTGCACCTGGGAGGCAGCAGCTGATGGTTCAAGCAGTTGACTCTGCGCCACTCCTGTGGGAGGCTCACACTGAATTTCCAGCCCCTGGCTCCCGGCTCATGGTTCCTGGCTTTGGCCTGGCCCAGCCCTGGCTCTTGTGAGCATTTGGAGAGTGAACCAATGGATAGGAGATTTCTGCTTGTGTCTTTCAAAATAAAATAAAATAAAGGTCCAGACTGGGCAGGGAAGAGAGAGACAGCAAGGCCAGCCCCCTTTCACAGGGGCGAGATCGCCCAGGCTCAGGAGCCGGCTGTTAGGAGAAGAGAGGCTTTGGGCTTCAGTGTCCATCCTTGCTCCATTGTGGCGTGGACTCTGAAAGGCGTCCATCACGTTCAGTTCCAGGCTGTGAAGTCTGCGGGGATGGCAGTGGAGGTCCCGCTGCGCAGCCCAGGCAGCAGGAACATTCTGACAGCATCTCTCTACGGAGCAGGTGTACAGCAGGCTGGAGAGCCCGGATGTGCACAGGTCAGGCTGACCACATCGTGCCCCTCACCTGCCGTGCTCACACGTGCTGTGAGGAGGCATGTGGTGCTCACAGGCGTGCTGGAGACCAAAGGAACCCTCTTCCTGGCTCTCGGCACCACCGACTGGAGCTCTCCAAGTGGCCAAGTGGCTCACGGCCACGGTGAACGTTGACATGGGGACTTGTCCCTGGGAAGGTCTCCTGTGGTGCACTCCTCACACAGTGTCCATTTCAGCCCGAGACTCCCGGAGATCATACAAGTTGCCCAAGACTCTGGAGGGAGTGGGGAGGGGGAGCCAGGTCTTCTCATTCCAGATCCAATGCTCACAGCACAATACCTCAGTATTAGCCCAGAATCGACCCAAAGACTGCATGAAAAGGAGATGATTTAGAGATCTGGGAATCGTCCTTCAAAATGTGACATATGAAGGTACTTTGAAGAGTTTATGTAAAATGGAATTAAAAGGTGTTTACTCTGAAATCCATGCATAGCTTTCTCACAGCACGCATTTTCCATGAACTTTCACATGTGTGCTTGGCTTTCAAAAATAAGTGCATAGGGGCTGGCGGTGTGACATAGTGGGTTAAACCTGCTGCCCGTAGTGCCAGCATCCCATTTGGGCATTGGTTCAAGCCCCAGCTGCTCCACTTCTGATCCAGCTCCCTGTTGGTGCACCCGGAAAGGCAACGGAGGATGACCCAAGTGCTTGGGCCCCTGCACCCACATGGGAGAACTGGAAGAAGCTCTTGGCTCCTGGCTTTGGTCTTGTCCAAAGTGAACCAGTGAATGGAAGATATCCCTCTCTCTCTCTCTCTCTCTATTTCTCTCTCTCTCTCTCTCCCTTTTTTCTCTGCAACTGCCTTTTAAGTAAGTAAACCAAGGGGGGCTGGCGCTGTGGCGCAGTGGGCTAATGCCCTGGCCTTGTTGTGTTTCAGATTGCCTGTGGGGAGCAATCCGGACTGGACTAAGTTACTGAAATTAAGACTTATTCTATGCATCTGCTCTCCCACAATATGGCGCTGGGAGAGAAGTAAACAGCTTCCGCACAGCTGCCTCCAGTTCAGCTAATAAACTGTAGGACTTGCTCCTGATTGGAGAGCAGCGTACTCGGCGTGTGGGCAGCCGAGTTAGGATTGGCGGAGGAGGACTATAAAGGAGGAGAGAGACGGCATGCACCAGGAACATCTAAGGGGAGCGTCTGGCTGAAGGAACACCCGTGCAGCCCCCGAGAAAGCCGGCCGGCGGTGTGCCGCTCCCCTGCGGAAGTGGGGAATGCAGCCAGGGGGAACTGCCCTTCCACGGAGGTGGAAGGGATAGTAGCCAACCCGGGAAGAACCAGCAGCAAACCCGGGGAGGGCCGAGCAGACGAAAGAGCAGCGCAGGGTCCTGTGTTGCTCCTCCACGAAGAGGGGGAGCGACATAATGGTGCCGTGACTCGGATATGAAGCCTAGGCAGGGTTCTGTGTCGTCCATCCACGAAGAGGGGGAGCGACATAATGGTGCCGTGACTCGGATATGAAGCCTAGGCAGGGTTTAGTGTCGTTCCTCCACGAAGAGGGGGAGCGACATAATGGTGTTGTGACTCGGATAGGAAACTTAGGACGGATATGAAACTTAGGAGGGAAGAAACGGGAAGAAATGGGGAAATATCGGAGAGAGAGACTAGCAAACAGCCTAGGGAAAAGCCGGACGAAAAAGGTGCCGGAAGAAGCTATTGAAAGCCTAGGCATAGACTCAGATACGGACTACGGGGGGAAGCTGGGAGAAATCTCTAAGGTCGAAAGCGAAAGTGAAAGCTAGAACAAACAGACTCAGATGCGGACTGTGGGGAGAGGCCAGGAGAAATGAGGGAGGAATATCGTTGGAGGAAAGCTTGGGGAAACATACTGGGTAGAGAAAAATGTTAGGGAAATTGAAGCCGCGGGGGGCAGGCCGAGGCGGATACGAAAGCCACTTTGGGATTCTCAAGTTAGCCCGGGAATAGGGGGTGAAAAGTTGAAACCAGAAGCTGAAACGTAAGCCAGGTTGGGATCCGTCTGATTAGCCCGGGGAGCAAAGGACGGGAAGCCAAACCGTGGGGCGGAGACGTATGCTGGGTTGAATTCGCCAGGCTAGCCCGGGGAACTTAGATTGAATGCTAGTGGCGGACACGTAAGCTACGCTGTGTTACTCGCGGAAGCCGCCGCGTGCAGAGAGAGCACGGGGCGTGAATAGATAGGGAACGGGGCTGGAGTGAGGCCGTGGTGCAGACGCGAAGGGCGTGGAGACCGCGGAGCGCGTGAAGCCAAGCCGCGCAAAGCCGAGCCGCGCAGATGAGAGAGGCTGAAGCGGCTCAGAGCCGGCGAGGTGCCGAGAAGCAGCCTCGGGGCGGGGCGAGGCGCCGGGAAGCTGCAGGGATAAGAGAAATAGAAGTTTAGAAATAAAATGAGAGAAATAGGAATGCTGGAAGATAGAAGTAAAATGGGAGAAATAGGAATGCCCGGAGATAGAGAAATAGAGAAATAGAAAGGCCTCCCTACAACACTGCAATGTGAGAGCTTGGATTCGGTCTGCCCGATTAGTGAGGCGATGAGCACCTGGGCGGCTAGCAGCTTATGCGCCGCAGGTCACCGAAGACAGGCACGAATTAACATCAGTAAAGCTTCCCCACAATGCAACAATTAGAAGGCTTGGATTCGGTCTGCCTAATTAAGGCGGTAAGCGCCAGCAGGCGGCTCGACCAAAGTATGAGCCGCAGGTCACCGAACACAGGCACGCATCAGCGCCTAAAAACCTCCTCACAAAATGGCGAAGAGAGGACCCGGATTCGGTTTGCCTGATTGATAGGACTTGTAAGAGCCTGTGGCAACTCTAGCAAGTAGAGCAGGGTGTGTGCCGCGGGACACCGAAGACAGGCGCGTATCAACGCCAAAAAATAAAAAGAAAGGGGGATCTGTGGGGAGCAATCCGGACTGGACTAAGTTACTGAAATTAAGACTTATTCTATGCATCTGCTCTCCCACAATATGGCGCTGGGAGAGAAGTAAACAGCTTCCGCACAGCTGCCTCCAGTTCAGCCAATAAACTGTAGGACTTGCTCCTGATTGGAGAGCAGCGTACTCGGCGTGTGGGCAGCCGAGTTAGGATTGGCGGAGGAGGACTATAAAGGAGGAGAGAGACGGCATGCACCAGGAACATCTAAGGGGAGCGTCTGGCTGAAGGAACACCCGTGCAGCCCCCGAGAAAGCCGGCCGGCGGTGTGCCGCTCCCCTGCGGAAGTGGGGAATGCGGCCAGGGGGAACTGCCCTTCCACGGAGGTGGAAGGGATAGTAGCCAACCCGGGAAGAACCAGCAGCAAACCCGGGGAGGGCCGAGCAGACGAAAGAGCAGCGCAGGGTCCTGTGTTGCTCCTCCACGAAGAGGGGGAGCGACATAATGGTGCCGTGACTCGGATATGAAGCCTAGGCAGGGTTCTGTGTCGTTCCCCCATGAAGACGGGGAGCGACAATTGCCCAGATAGAAAGAACTAGTGAGACTCATAGAAATGCAAAGAACAAAGGGACTTTATTTGTAGGTCCAGCGTGCTGGGGCCCCGGCCTCCCGTGCAACGCAGTGCTGGGAGACCAAGACCCTCGTTTTTTGTTTCCGGGGTTTTTATAGTTCCCGGGCAAACAAGTATTACGTCCGTATTCCTTTTTTCTCATATGGCCATACATTGGGGTCCCCCATTAGTTGCCCCCCACCCCCGGCCCTGCCGGACCAAGGACTGCCCGGTGTCAGGTTTCATCTTCTCCTACCACGTGTATCCTGGACCTGTTTCTTTGTTTTGTGTGAAGCCTGTCACGGCATAGCTCTGGCCTCTGGCCTGAAGTGCCAGCATCCAGCCGGTTTGGGACCCGGCTGCTCTACTTCCAATCCAGCTCTCTGCCATGGCCTAGGAAAGCAGTAGAAGATGGCCTGGGTCCTTGGGCCCCTGCACCCACGTGGGAAACAAAGAAGAAGCTCCTGGCTCTTGGCTTCGGATCAGCTCAACTCCGGCCGTGGCGGCCAACTGGGGAGTGAACCATTGGATGGAAGACTCTCTCTCTCTTTCTCTCTGCCTCTCCTCTCTCTATGTAACTCTAACTTTGGAATAAATAAATAAAACTTTAAAAATAAATAAGTAAAATAAAACACTTTTTAAAAAATGTGCACCAAAATAAACCCACCTCTCATTTTTTAAAGATTTATTTATTTCTGTGAAAGGTGGTGTTACATAGAGAGAGGTAGAAACAGAGTAACAGCCCTTCCAACCACTGCTTTACTTCCCAAATGGCTGCAATGGCTGGGGCCGGGTCACGCAGAAGCCAGGAGCCTGGACCTCCATCCTGGTCTCCTCTGTGGGTGGAAGGGGCCCAAGTACTTGGACCATCTTTTGTTGCTTTCCCAGGTGCATTTCCAAGAAACTGGATCAGAAGTAGAGTGGCTGGGACTCGAACTGGCACCTGTCCGGGATGTGGGTGTCACAGGTGGTGACTTAACCTGTTGCGCCACAATGCCGGTCCCATAAACTCACCTTTTAATTGCACCTTTTCCCACAAACTCTTTGAAATAGCTTAGACTGTTAGAAATTTCCAGGCATACTTTTCAAGATCGCAGCCCCAGTTCATCTTCCCTGTATCCTCAACAAATAGAATCTTCCCACCGTCTCAGCTCCCCCACCTCCGCGGATATGGCCAGTGTCTTAGCATCTTCCCTTCCCCGTGTGGCCGGCTGTCGGTTGGTTGGTACACACTGGGGAGCTGAGCTTGGGAACCAGGGTCTGAGTGCATCCATCTTCCCTCGGATCAATTTTACGGGAAGGGTTGATGGGGGAGAATAATATTCCAGCCTTGTCTACCTGCTAGGGAGTGGGAAGCACATTTTGAAGGCTAGACGCTTTTATCTTTCATATTACCGCAAAGAAGGCTTGGCTGACAGCAGCTGCTGCCAGAGGTAGCAGGATCTTCGGGAGGGTGCTCACTCTCCTTGGCAGGTGCTGGGCTTCTGTGCTGAAATACAACCCTCCCTCATTGTCTGGAGGGTTCAATGGGCGTCTGCCATATGCCCAGGACAATGGACCAGGCCGCTGTTCTTCTCATCTACGGTTAGATGAACTTTGCTCAGCTTTGTGTTGCTGTTAGGTTACACCTTCCTTGAAGCGCCTATTGTGGGACAGCCGGTACCTACTGTGTGCTGAGAGTGGGCTGGGGCAAGGGGAGGGTCTGACCAACAGAGAGAGAGGGAGAGAGAGAGAGAGCGAGAAAGAGAGCATGCACAACACAGAGAGAGAGAGAGAGAGAGAGAGCTCCCACCTGCTGGTTCACTCCCCAAATACCTGCCATGGAACTCAGAACAGGTGTCCCCCATAGGTGCCAGAAATCCAATTACTGGGGCTCACACTGCTGCCTCCCAGTAGGGAGCTGAAGTCAGGAGCTGGAGCAGGATGATGAACCGAGCTAGGAGAGCAATGGATGAGGGCAGCTCAGCCGCTAGGTTGGACGCCCGCCCCGTGCCCTGGGTCTTTCTGTGAAGGTTTTTCTGGAATCCCCACAAGAATCTCATTTCACAGATGGCCACAACCTGAAGCACCAGGCGGTGAGGGGGCCTGGCCACGGTGGTGGTGTCCGTTCCAGCACTGCTGGGGGGCACGGGTGTCCCCTGGTTTTACGGCAGACTGAGAAGTAATTGGTCGTCCACGGTGTTGGCTCATGAGAGCTGGTTGCTAAATCTGCAGGCCTTCTGTGAGTCAGTTGTTAAACACAGCCATCATTAAATACGCAATCATACAGACTTCTAATTAATTAAATCAATGATACTAAAGCCAACTGTAATAATTACCCCAAACTCATCACTTCCCAATCATCCCATTTTGCCCTCCAACCCAGTCCAAGGGCAAGGCAGAGTCCCCGCTACTCTGGGGAAAAATCCCTGTGGACGCGGCCGGCTGTGCCCTGCCCCGGCCGGAAGCCGTTTCTTCCTGTCATTCTCCAGGGCTGGATGCATTGTAGGAAACAGCCAGGGAGGCCGGGCAGAACAACACTCGCTTCCCAGGCTTCCGGCGCGGGCAGGGGGAAGCTCCCGGCTTGAGTTCTGAGGCCTGTCCCGGGCCCCAGCGCCACGGGCTTCTCCCAGGGTTGCAGGCTCTCAAGTCCACAGTCCCGTGCTGCCGGCAGGGGCACTCAGGCTGGGGAAGCAGCTGGTCTGCAACAGGGAGTCTGGGGCACTGGATGGGCCTGAGGTTTGAATCTTGCCTCTGACTTTTTTTTTTTTTTTGGGATTTATTTATTTGAGAGGCAGAGTTACAAAGAGAGGGAGAGACAGAGAGGGAGAGAGGGAGAGAGAGAGATCTTCCATCTGCTGGTTCACTCCCCAAATGGCTGCAATGGCCAGGGCTGAGCCAGGCTGAAGCCAGGAGCCAGGAACTTCTGGGTCTTCCATGTGGGTCCAGGGGCCCAAGCACGTGGGCCATCTTTCACTGTCCTTCAAGGCCATAGCAGAGATCTGGATTGGAAGAGGAGCAGCCAGGACACAACCCCCATATGGGATGCTAGTGCCGCAGGTGGAGGCTTAGCCTAAATGCCACAGTGCTGGCCCCCTTGCCTTGGACTCTTACAGATTGAGTAGCCTGGGTCAAGGCATTTAACTTTGAGCCTCAACATTTCCATCTGTAAAATGGGAGAACACTCATTTTATGGACTTTTACTGAGTTGTATTTAAAAATCAAGAGGAATGCAGCGGGTAAGACACCCCTTGGGGTGCCTGCATCCCACATCAGAGTGCCTGGCTTTGCTTCCGATTTCAGCTTCCTGCTGATGCACACCCTGGGAGGCCACAGATGATGGCCCCAGTACTTGGGTTCCTGCCACCCACTCGAGAGACCTAGACTGAATTCTGGGCTCCTGGCTTCAGCCTGGCCCAGCCTGGGCTGTTGCAGGCATTTGGTGTGTGAGCTGGATGATGGAATACTTCTGTATCTCCCTTTCAAATAAATAAAAATTAAAAAAAAAATAGAATGTGTATAAAGCATTCTAAGACACACACAATGGCAGGAATGGAGTCACTGTTGAATGAGTGAGTATGGACAGCGCCCGTGTGCTAGCCAGGGTGGGTTCCAGCAGCGGGACGGGGGTCCCAGCTCCAGGACCCTGTGCACAGAGGCAGGGACAGCAATGAGCAGAGAAGGCCGCCGGTGAATGACAGTGCAGGCCAGAAAACCCTCGGAGACAAGGGGGAAGACCTAATAGAGCTAGGAGCGCGGGGCAGGCTGGGACGCACCCTCCCCCACCCCATCTTCAGACCTTCTGGGGGGGATCTGTAAGTGAGGGGCTTCTCGGAGGGCAGGAAGCTCTACTCCACCTCGTTTTAGCAGAGTGGAGAAGGGTGGGGGCCAGGGCCGTGTATCCGCCTTCCCCCAGCCCTGCTGCTGTGGGCTAAGTCTCTCTGCCCCGTGGCTTGGGCCCAGGGCTGGAGCACCACCTGCCCTGCTCCAAGGGCCCCTGACACCAGCTCTCCTCTGTCCCACACAGGGGGCTGTCGGGCACGGGTCGAGGGAGGGAGTGTAGAGCTCACTTAAACCCTCTCTGCAAGTGGGGCTGGGTGTGCATAAGAACCGGCCTTTCATGCCCACCCTGTCCCCTTCACCATGCACCTGTCAGTGGAGTCATGGGGACCTTCAGGGTGGAGGAACCTGTTTCAGCGAGAGCAGAGGCAGCCAGGTCACGGGTCTGCCCAAGACCCCCAGCGCTGGCCCAGCCGGGGCCCAGCAGGCAGGGCCTTCCTGCCTTCTTAGAGGCAGGGGCATACTCCTGAGGCTGCCCTGGCTTCTGGTTACAAAGTGACTTCCTCCTACAGTCCCACGCCTGCTGTGCAGGCGGTCAAGGCCCTGAGGCTGTGCTGGGGGTGACACTGAGTCTAAGCAGGTGCGCCCCCGAGTTTTCCCAAGGGGCACCTTTTCTCCCCACCCGGGCATGATCAACCCATAAGCAACAAAGAAGACACCAGCATGATGAAACCCGCTCAGCGATATTCCACGCCTGCTGTGGTCCTGCTTTTAAACAGAGGGGTACAAAATCAGCCGCAGTGCCAGGCCCACTTAGTCGTGTGGGGTGGAGAGCTGGCCCCTGTCGCTTACCTACCGTGGTCGCACGAGGGTCTCTGTGGGGTCCTTAGCCTCTTGTGGGGTGGGGAGGATGCTTCCCCCGTGCGCATGCTCCTCACAGATCACACTGCTCTGGGAGAAAGGGACTCTTTCTGGGAGAAGTGGGCCGAGCAGAGTTCTTGTTCTGGTGTGGGGGGTGGGGGCAGGAAGGGAGGCAGGAGGGGGTGCTGATTACCACGGTGGACCCTGAAGTCAGAAAGCCTGGGGTTCCGGAAGGCACGTGGCACAGCAGTTAGGTCACTGCTAAGGGATGCCTGCATCTCCTGTTGGAGGGCCTGGGGTCCAGTCCTGGCTCCATTTTTGGTCCAGCTCTGGGGTGCGGACCACCTCCTGCCCCAACCTGGCTGTGCTGGGGACTCAGAACACCTGAGATGGTCTTGTCTCCAGCAGAGCCCCCAGCTACCTGGTGTTTGCTCCTTGGGATGGTGGTGAATGTGGATCTGTGGGTCACGGAGATCGGGGCTGCTGATGGGGGACCGGCCAGGGTCACCATCCCAGCCTTTGGTTGGGAAGCACCCCCTTGGCTGACTTTCTGGGCTCTCAGACACATAGTTAGGGCTTGCTTGGGGACCAGCCGTTCTCCGTCTTGGGGGACAAGTGGGCGCTCAGGCTGCAGCGTGCCGCCATGTGCAAGCCGGCATGGAGGGAACCCAATCAGCACAGGTGTTGGGGCTGCTGGCAGCACCTGGCCCTGCAGCTCTGCCATGTGTGCGGGCAGCCAGGCCCCCTCCCCCATCCTCTGCATGCCGAGGGCTGGGCTTCACTTCCGATCGCCACTCTTGACCTTGATGGCCTTGAATGAGTTCCTGTCTCAGGTGAGGGCCCTATTTCTTGATCTCCCTCGCAAGCAAGAGCTGTGGGCCACTCGAGGTCCCCACCCCACGTACAGAGCAGGCCGCTTCTTAAACACCTACTGAGATGCTCTGCCGACTGGGTGGCTCCACCCAGGACACGGCAGAGCGTGGGAGAATGGCTCACAAAACTGGCAGGTGTGGAAGAAATTATTCAAGGCCTGGAGTTGGGGTGTGGCTCCATGTTGGGGGCTGGGAGGGCAGGGAGCAGGGCTCCATGCTGGGGGCCCAGCCTGCGGAAGAAGGGCCAGGGCAGGAAGGACAGGTGTCAGGATGGAGACGGCCACTGAGACACTTAAAACTTTGCTGAAAGCCAGCCCTGAAATCCTCGGTCGGGTCCTGCTTTGGCACCAGGGTGGGCTTGGGACCAGACAGGCCCCTGCTGACCTCAGCTACACCGGGCAAGGGAGGTATGAGTGGGATGTAGCTTCGGGAGAAGGGGGACCTGGGTGCATGGGACCAGAGGGAGAACTCCCTGGTCAGGAGGGCCAGGGGCACACAGGCCCCTCAAAATGCCAGGACGGCAGAGTCTCCCGGCAGCCTGCAGGGCGTGGGGGGAGGGGCTGTGGCCAGGCTCTGTGTCCTTAGGGAGAAATTGAGCCCCAGGGTTGACGCGTGCCAGGTGCCAGAGTCACCATCGGATGAGGACCCTGGCTGACTCCTGAGACACAACAGAGAATGAAGAGAAGGATGACAAGAACGGTGGCCACTACCTGCATCACATCCATGTGGTCTTTCCTGGCGTCCACACCTCTCGGCTCAGGGATGGGGGGAGGACCCAGCGTCCACACCTCTCGGCTCAGGGATGGGGGAGGACCCGGCATCCATACCTCTCGGCTCAGGGATGGGGGAGGACTGAGGAATTCCAGCTGCCCTCACTCCCTGCCCCACGGACTCCCCAGAAGGCCTTAACCGTGGCCCTCCCATTCCCGGGCCTGAGAACCCAACCTGCCGCTGTGTGCGGCTCTGGAGCAGGGGGACCCGGGGATAAAGCTCCAGAGGTTCAGCCTCCAGCAGCCCCTGGGTCTCCTGGGTTTCTGGGAAGGCAAGGAAAGTAGAACTTCTCTTCCTGTGTCTCCCAGAAGGGAGGAGTTTGGGCTCGGAGCTCCTGATGTCTCATGGCATCGCCGTGAGCCCTGTTGCTTTCCTCACCTGCCCTGCCCATGAGCTCTGCCCTTGGCTTTCCTTCTTGCTCTGCCAACGACTCTGCTGCTCTGGCTGCCAGGTGAGACAAAGGCTGGGACCTGTCTGCCACACCCCTCGGGTCGCAGCCTCCCTCCTGCCAAATGGCACAGACGGTGGCGTCAGTCGTGGCTCGCTGCGTGCTCCAGTGTTTTTGCAGGAACAGCACATTGGTCTCTCCAACCCGTGAGTGCTAGCTGCAGTCTAACCTGCCCCAGGGCTGGCCAGGGGAGGGCCAGGGGAGGGCCAGAGGGGGCAGGGGTGGGGGCAGCAGCCCCAAAGCCGACAAAAGTTTTCGATTAGACAGCAGGGCGCGTACCGTTGGGCAGGGGCAGCCGGAGCTCCTGGAGAGATGAGAGGTGTAGGGTCCTCTGAACTCAGAATGCAGGACTAGCAAAAGACCGGGCATGCATTTTACAAAATTCATGGGTCAGCCGGAAGTTTCAGGCTAAGATATCTGCAAAGGTACTTCAAAAATTCCTGGAACAATGAAATTAAAGCAAATTTATTTCAGTGCAAACATTTTTGGAATCTGTTTTCATGATACACATTTTCCATGAAAGTTTTGAAGATCTCTCGTAAGACTGAGTTAGATGGTTTCACCTATTTACAAAGTGTGATATGGCAGATGCTTTAGTTAGTAATTAAAATGTTGGTTAAGATGCCCACAACCCACATTCAAGTGCCTGGATTCCATGCTGGGCTCTGGCTCTTGACTCCAGCTCCCTGCTAATGTTGTCCCTAGGAGGCAACCGAGATAGCTGAAGGGATTGGGTTCCAGCCACCCGCATGGGAGACCCAGACTGAGTTCCCAGTTTTGGCCTAGCTCAGTCCCATCCATTGCAGGAATTTGGGGAGAGAACCAGTGGATGAGAACTCTTCGGGTCTTTCCTCTCTGTCTCTCAAAAATTTTTAAAAAATATTTGATAACCAGATCTACAGTAACATTAAACACAGTCTATAGAGGATTTAATGTCACCTCTTGGAATCAGTAGATCATTTCCCAGTGAAAGTCAGAAGGGAAATTGAAGATCGATCGATCGATCGATTGATCTATCTATCTATCATCTATAAATCAACTTTACGGGAACAAACTGCCATACAAAAACAAAGGGGTTGTGCTAACCACAAAATCATGCTGGTTCACAATAAGAAATAACAAAGGTTTATTTATTTTATTTATTTGAAAGACAGTTACAGAGACAGGTAGAGCCAGAGAAAGAGAGAGAGAGAGAGAGGTCTTCCATCTGCTGGTTCACTTCCTAAATGGCCACAACAGCCAGAGTTGAGCAGATCCGAAGCCAGGAGTCAGGAGCTTCTTCCAGGTCTCCCATGTGGATGCCGGAGCCCAAGGACTTGGACCATCCTCCACTGCACTCCCAGGCCACAGCAGAGAGCTGGATTGGAAGTGGAACAGCTGGGGCTCAAACCAGCAGTCCATATGGGAAGACAGTGCCACAGGCCAGGGTGTTAACCCGCTGGGTACCAGCACTGGCCCCAACAAAGGTTCTTCTTCATGCTGACTACACATCATTGTGAGTTGGCCATAGTCTGCTCGGGCATTTCCAATCCTGGGCTGATGGAGTGACACCAGGACACCTCAATCTGGGGCATCATCATTTCACAGCAGACGGAAAGAGACTGATCAGCCGAATCACTGTCTGTCTCACAGCTGAACCTGGGAGCGCCGTGTCACTCTGCTCGCATCTCACCAGCCAAGGCCAGTCATATGGCCAAACCACACTCCTGGGGCAGGAAAGTAAATCCTCATTCAGTAAACAACAATAACGTCTGCCATACAACGGGCCCTCCAAGTCAGCTCTGCTTTGGGCCATGGAGTCCAGCGCACGAACTCTTGGGAGGTACAGAAACTTTAGATCTCTGTTGGTGGGGGTGGACATCTAGCCTGGGGGTTAGGACACTTCTGTCCCACGTTGGGGCCTGGGTCCGAGTTCCAGATCTGGCTCGCGGTTTCGGACTCCCTGCTAATGCACATCTTGGGGGGCAGAGATGATGGCTGGAGTGGTTGGGTTCCCGTCACCCCCATGGGTGACCTGGATTGAGTTCCTGTCTCCCGGCTTCAGCCTGGTGCAGCCTTGGCCCAGCCCCTGCCTTTTTGGGAAATTTGGGGGAGTGAAACAGTGGATGGGCTCCCTTGTCTCGGTCTCTCAAATTCATATAAATAACTTATGTAAAACAAAGAATCTGGTTGGCGGACAGCTGTCTGGGAATGGGGTGATAAATAAATAGAAGAATTGAGTAGAAACTCATGAGAAGACCCTGGCTCGGTTTTTTTTGAGTACCCCGAGGACACACCGCAGGCCCCTCAACATGTATCCATTGCTGAATGAATTACAGACGGGTTTCAGATGCAATCTGACCCTTCTTGCCTTGGCCAAAGAATATCCCGTGTTCCACCTGATGCCTTTGGGTGGGGAGAGAGGCTGCGTATTGGGAAACCTGTAGTTCTCTGATGGCACCTGTGGGCGGGGACCTCAGCTTCTGCGTTGGGATGCTGTTTCTGGCGCCTACCCCTGGAGGCAGCAGACTTTTTCTGGAAATGGCGGATATTAAATAGCTTAGGTTTTCAGTCTGAATGGGCTCTGTCAAAACTACTCAAGTCTCTTGTAGAGTGAAAGTGGTTGAAGGCAAGATGTAAATGAATGAGTGTGGTCATGTCCCAATAAAACGTTATTTATAAAAACAGACAGGGGCTGAAATGGCTGGAGGGCCATGGTTTGCCTACCTCTGGTCTAGGCGCAAGGCTGCCTCCCAGGCTCTTGCTTCCCTGCGGTGCCCCTGTCAGGACCAATGTGGGGTCGTCTGTGTCTCTCTCCTCTCCATGAAATGAAGAGTTGCTATAGTATAGCTCAAGGTCTCCCGACATCTACATTTTGGTTTCTTTTCGTCCCAGGGAACATTCCCATCTCCAAACCTTCTCTGAGCGGGCCAGGCTTTGAATCTCGCAGGGTTGTTGTAACTCCCAGGAACTCCATGCCATAGCCCCACGGCTAACTTCATCTGTCTTCCTTTGGGGGCATGAGTCCATTGGCCCTGTCTGACCTTATCAAGGACCCCCTGGAATATGGGGGAGAGGGAGTGAGGGACTGGGTGAGGGAGGAGCTGGCCTCTTTCTGTCTTTCGAGCCAGTAGTTCTGAGAAGTATGGGTAGTGGGTAAGGCCACTGCCTGCAGAGCCGCCATCCCATATGGGCACTGGTTCAAGTCCCAGTTGCTTTACTTCCAATCTAGCTCTCTGCTATGGCCTGGGAAAGCAGTAGAAGATGACCCAAGTACTTGGGCCCCTGTATCAGTGTGGGAGACCAGGAAGAAGCTCCTGGCTCCTGGCTTCAGATTTGCCCAGCTCCAGCCATTGAGGCCATTTGGGGAGGGAACCAGTGGAGGCAAGACCTCTCTCTCTCTCTGCCTCTGTGTAACTCTGCCTTTCAAATAAATAAATAAATATCAAAAAAAAAAAGGAATTGATTTTCACAGGGGTGTGGCTCAGCTATTTTCATTTCGTGGAAGCTGATGCCCGAGGCTCACGGGCTGGCTCGGAGCTGAACGCCTCTGGTGCAATGTGACCGTCTGGATGGAGAGCGTTAGCCGGCCGCCCCCTCCTCTGGGTCGGGACCAGGCTTATGTAATTAATTGCAAGTCCAAAGAGGAGACAGGTCAGGCGGCTAGGCGCACCCGGCCAGCTGCCTTCCCCCGCAGCCTCGGTCAGGTCCTCCCCGAATTCCAGTGCAGAAAGAGACCTTGGACCTGATGACCTCCCGTCCGCCTTGTTCCAACTGCACATTCGCGCGTCCTGAGGACCAAAACACGAGGCTTTGCTGCCAGACGTCAGAGCCAAAGCTGCTGTAGCCCGGAACCGGCTGGGGACGCCACACCCCTCGCTCACAGACAGGTGGCTTCCCGCCATCCACCCCACCTCCTCCAACACCGCACACGCACACACCGCGGCCACCTCGGGCGGGAACTGGGAGCCTCCCCAGAGCGGAGTCTCCCCTTGACTGCTGCTCAGATAGGGCAGTACCCACCGACAGGAGCTCGGCCACTCCCTGAGGGCTGGGGCTGGGGGGAGGGAGAAGCTGGCCACCGAGGAGGCAGAAAGCAGGAGGGGGAGGAGTCTGGGCAGGCAGCTGCTCCCGCCAAGAGGCTGAGTTGGAGAACTGATAACAGATAGGGCCTTGCTTTCCCGCGGCCTTGTTTATACAAGCTTAGTTCTTGGTGACTCGTCCCTGGGGTGGGGGCGGAGGGCAGCTGGAGGGTTCCTGCTGTCGGATAGCCAAGGCCTGTGTGTCTTCTTCCACCTCCCAGCCCAGCCCGGACTTCCTGCAAGTCACTGCCGACAGGAGGATTCGCTTGGCAGCCCAGCCATCACAGCTCAGCCAACGTGCCAGGGTTTGGGGCTCCCTCCCTTGGGGGCTCCTCCTGGCCTCAGCCCCATCTGTGGCAGGCACTGCCTGCTCTCTCAGCCCAGACCTGGTGGGTTCGAGGTGCCGCCAGCCCGGGGATGCTGTCCTGAAAGGCCGGTGTCTCCAAAGCTGGGAGGGAGGCTCATCCAGAAAGGGCCTGCTGCTGCCTTCCCAGCCTGATGCCAGGGGGAGGGGGCAGAAAGATCCAGAACATCGAATGCCTGTGTGAGTCAGCCAGCTACCCCCTACTCACTCCTGCCTCCAGTCTCTTCCATCCTGCAGTCACTGTCTGGCACCAGCACATAGTAGGTGCCTTCCTTGGGTTTAATGCCATCCTTGGGTCCAGGAAGCTCCAGAGCAAGTACTATTAAGTTCAATGGGTTGGGCTGCAAGCTTCAATGTCAGACCACTGGGGTTCAAATTCCACAGCTCCCTTAGTGATCTGGAGCAAATCTGTCCGTTTTTGCATCTCCGTTTTCTCTTTCTATAAGCCAGGTAGAAGTGGAACCTACTGCCCAGGCTTTGGTGGATTAACTGAGCGCTTTACTCTATAAGGCTTTTGCATAGCAAGTGGTTCATAAACATTGGTGGTTACTATTTATACACACAGCGGCTCTGCACTTTGGGAAAAGGAAACTGTTAGGAAGGAATCGTTTTGCGATGGTCATACAAAAATATTAAAGGTATCCACCCTAACAGCAACTGCTTTGATTTTCTTTGTTCACTTCCAGTGTTTCTTGTGAGATTGCAATAAAATTACCCAGAAGTCTCTGGAACTTTATGCTGTCTTTTCTTTTGATCCAGTCCAGTAAACCTGCTATAAATAGACTCCGGCTGGCCGTGGCGACTTCGGGTGTAGGATCCGCCCCCAGGCCCAGGCTGGAGGTGAGAACAGTGGGTGTGCATCCCCGCGCCATCCTTTACGACCTGTGAATGCGTTTGTTCAAGCAGCATCTTGGAACCTGTTTCTCCTCATCTGTTAAGTGGGGATAATGACCTCCTCCAGCAGTGCGAATATGGGCAAGGTGCCCAGCGTACAACGCAGGTGAGCCCATGCCAGTTCCCAGCCCCTCCCTCGGATTAGTGTGGTCCCCAGGGCTGGGCACCACTAGGCTGGCCCGAGCCCACCTCTGGCCTCCGCTCAGGCAGCCCCCTAGCCCGCTGAGAGGACGGGGACCCTGTTCTGCTTCAAGACCAGGGCTCAGCCAAGCTGTGGTTTCGCTCTGCCGACACCACAGTGGGGAAAAGCGGGGCTTCCCAGGATGGTCCCATCAGGTGACGCAGTGAGAGGGGGGAAAAGGGTGGGAGTGGGAAGGGGTGGGAGAAGTCTTCTTCCAGGAGCCCTGGCGGACTCTGTCTCTCTGGGTCAGGGTGGGCTGACAAACGCCAGGGAGAGAGAGATTATGGGATGTGTGGGTGGGGTGAGCTGGGGATTGCGGAGTTCAGAGAGAGTTCAGAAAGAGGCAGGCACAGGAGAGAGAAGCTGAGATGATTAAGAGGGCAGCTCCTTAAACCAGGCTGCTGGGAGCAGCGTGGCTGAGTTGCCTAAGCCCCTCCCACCCTGTCCCTGCTGCCAACAAAAGGGCTTTCTCACCCCCCACCCCGGGGTGGGGGGGCTCTCAGGCCCATCACCAACAGCTACTTGTGTTTGCAGAACAATTCACAACTCAGGACGAAGGTTCTTATACATCCATTTCCTAATTTCAACCTCACCAAGGGGCAGAAACAGAAAAGCAAGCCTCCTCTTTAAGAGCCGAGAACATCGGGGCTTAAAGGGAAGCACTAGGAAGCTTGGTCAAGTGCACTTAGCTCCTTCTAATGCCAAGGGACCCAACTTGAAGGAGAACTGGGAGTCCTCTAGGCAACTAGTGATTGGGTTGCTAGAATAATCTAGAACTTTCTCCATTAAAAAAAATTCAAGGACAAGGGAACTTCAAGAATTCATGGGAAAATGCAGTTAAAAGATAAGCTTATTTTGGTGCTACAAATTTTTAAATCCATGCCTACGAGGAATCTTCAAAGAGTTCGTGGAAAAGGCGTGCAATGCAAAAGCCATGAATGGATTTATAAATGTTCCTGCACTAAAATAAACGTATCTTTTAATCCCAGTTCTGGCAAACATTTCCAAGTCCCCTCGCTTTCTCTGGTGCTGTTCCTTTGCAGGCTCCCCGGCTTCTTGTCTGACCTCAGGACTGAAGTCCAAGGGGCACAGCTCTCCGGGGCGGGGTGGTTGTGCCCCTTGCAGGAAGAGCAGTGCACGCACCCCGCAGTGGAGGGAGTCGGCCTCGGGAGCGCTTACAGAGCTGCTTGTTAATGGGTGACTCAGGGAGGTTACAAAATCGGCAGCTGTCACTGGCGGCTTAGGGGCGTCTCACGTGGGGAGTCCGCCTCTGGGCGCTCCCGCTCCCGCAGGCCAGCGCACGGTGTGAACGTGAGACCCCTGCCTGCCCACCGGCAAGTGGGTGATATTTGTTCTCTGCCACCCCCACCGCCATTCCAGTGATTTTATTGGACGTCATTGTGTGCCGGTTGTCGGGGCAAACATTTCCTGAATTCCTGGAAACTGGCCCAGTTCAGTCACCACCAAACGGCCTCCCTGGGCTGTCCTGGATGGGTCTCGGCCTCTCCCTCTGTTGAAGGCAGAGCCAGGCTTTTCAGGCACCTTCTGATTCTAACTGTCAAACCGGTCCCCAGGGCTGGGCTAGGACAGGGAGACCCGGATGTGGCTGCCTAAGGGTCCCTGTGGGTGGGTTGGGGGGGGGGTCACAGCACCTAGCAGGGGAGGGGGACTGGGAGGGCAGAGGTAGGTGGTGCGGTGCGGAGGGGCCCAGGGCGCTGGCTGACCCATCAGGCCTTGCCCAGCATTTTGGAGCATCTCAAGGAAGTTCCTAGTGCCGCCTGGGCAGTCGCGGGAGGCTGGAGCCAGCCCTGCCCCCTGCTCCTTCTCCTTGCCCAGTCTTGCCTGGCAAGCTCCTTGCCTGGGGGGAGTAGAGGTGAGGAGGGGAGGGAGTCCCCGGGTGGCCCATGCCTGGGAGCCAGCTCCTCTGGCCTGCATGGAGTTAAAACTGTGTTGTGCAGGCAAGCAGTGCCTTTGCTATCTGGCACTTGGATCCCAGTATGGGGAGAAAGGCGGGGTCCACAGGCAGCCAGTTGTGTCTGGAGCCCTTGCTGGGTTATCACTGGGGCGAGGCAGCCAAGGGGAGGGGACGCAGGAGGCTTCTGTTCATGGCCATGCTGTGTTCACTCTGCTGTCCGCTGTCCTCACTGTCCCCACTGCCCCACCACGGCCTGCCTTCCTTCCTTCCTTCCTTCCTTCCTTCCTTCCTCTTGCTTTTATTGCAAGATTTATGTATTTGAAAGGCAGAATGAGAGAGAGAGAGAGAGGAATCTGCCATTCACTTGTTTCTTCCCCAAATGCCCTCAGTGGTTGGAGCTGGGCCAAGGCAGAAGCCAGGAATCAGGAATGCAATCCAGGCCTCCCACATGAGTGGCAGGGATCCACTCGCTGGAGCATCACCCCTGCCTCCCAGGGTATGCGTTAGCAGGAAGCTGGAGCCAGGAGTGGAGCGGGGTATCCAGCCCAGGTGCTTGGACATAGGAAGTGGGCATCTTAACCAGCCTCTGAATTGCAGGTCGAATGCCTGCCCCACTGCCTTCTTTAAAGACGCACAGTGGGGCCAGCCCCGGGTCACCTGGGAACACATGCTTTCTTCTGTGGCCCTGGGTGAGGAGGGCAGGGTGTTGGGCTCTCCTGGCGGATAATGGGATCTGCGGTTCAGTTCTTGCTACTGGGAGAGAACTGGAAAACCCCGTCTCCACTCTGATTCTAAAAGGGGGAGAAGGGTCCCCTTAGCCTCTGCCCACCCTGTGGCTTGTGAGG
The DNA here is from genome assembly GCF_964237555.1 of Oryctolagus cuniculus. Classification (NCBI taxonomy): domain Eukaryota; kingdom Metazoa; phylum Chordata; class Mammalia; order Lagomorpha; family Leporidae; genus Oryctolagus; species Oryctolagus cuniculus. The sequence goes on along the minus strand of NC_091451.1, from coordinate 14,647,446 downwards.
CTGTCCCAGGGCCAGGTCAGGTCTGTCACAGAGCCTGGGTCCCGAGGGAGGCCCTGTGATAAGACAGCTGCTGTGACTGACGATGGAGGTCCCCGGTTCAAGAAGAGCTCTGTGGCATTGACACGCCGTGCGGATCCCAGGCAGGAGGTGGTTAGCCGGGCCCAGACTGAGCGGGAAGCCAAGTGGACTCGCTGGTTTTGTCGGGGGTGGGATCTTGGACGCCTGGGGCTGTGCATCCTCCGAATCGGGAAGTGACCTTGCTCAGTAGCGAGGGTAGAGACGAGGGCATTGCTCTCTAAGCCTCAGTTCCCCTTTGGATAAAACCAGCTGTGATAATAACACATGAATGTCGGGATGCAAGCACTACAGAGGTTAAACCTGGCACTGGCGCCTGCACACCATCGTGCAGTGCTTGTTGCAGTCTTGGCTCTGCTTCTGATCCCAGCCTCCTGCTGATGTGCACTCTAACAGGCAGCAGGTGATGGCTCCAGTAGTTGGGCCCCTGCCACCCACCCGAGAGGCCTGGATTGAGTTCTGGGCTCCTGGCTTTGGCCTGGACCAGCCCTGGCTGCTGTGGACATTGGGAGTGGACCGGTAGATGGGAGATCTCTGTCTCTCTGCCTTTCAAATAAATAAAACTCTCTCTCTCTCAACTTCCTATTTGAAAGGCAGACTTATAGAGAGAGGGGAGACATCTTCCATATGTTTGTTCACTCCCCCTAGCCTGGGGCTAAGATGGGCTGGGCTGAAGCCAGGAGCCAAGGGTTTCTTCTGGGTCTCCCACATAGGTGGCAGGGGCCATCTCCTGATATTTTCCCAGGTTCATTAGCAGGGAGCTGGATTGGCAATGGAGAAGCTGGGACATGAACCATATGGAATGCTGGCATCACAGGGGGTGGCTTAACCTGCTATGCAGAAAAATCTCTTAAAAAAGGGAAAAATGTGGAGCTGGCATAGTGGTGTAGCAGGTTAAGCTGCCACCCATGCTACCATCATCCCATATCAGAGTGCCAGTTCAAGTCCCAGCTGCTCCATTTCTGATCCAGCTCCCTGCTAACGCACCTAGGAAGGCAGTGGAGGATGGCCTCAGTGCTTGGGCCCCAACACCCCGTGGGAGACAGGGATAGACTTCGTTTGTGGTAGCTCCTGGCTTCAACCTGGCCCAGACCTGGCTGTTAATGTGGGGTGAAGCAGCAGATGGAAGAGCTCTCTCTGTGTCACCCGCTCTCTGTCTGTCTGTCTCTTTCTCTGCCTTTCAAACCAACAAAACAAGGAATCTTAGAAAAGACTAAGAAAGGCAAATGCTCAGTATTGCAGAAGGGAGAGCAGGTAGAGGGTGAGGCTCCGACGAGCAGGTGGAGCAGCCAATGAACTTTCCCCAGCAGGGCATGCCAGGCACTGGAAGCAGCATGGGGTGGCGTTCCCTCAAGCTTAGGCCCACGAATGGCTGATGACTTCAGTCCAGGGGTGTCGCCCAGGCAACAGCATTCTTGGAATAAACTCACCTGGATTAAAGGAACAGAGGTGCAGCGTAGGAACAGGCTTCCGAGGGACCCGCCCACCTTCTGCCAGCTCCCACATTCAGCTCTGCAATGCCTGTGGCTCGAAGCTCTTTGGAGACAGGTGTGTGGAGGGAGGCGGGCTCTGCGGTCAGAGCCCAAGGCTGGGCCGGGAGACTCCCATTCTCCTGGGAGCTGCCAATCACATCACTTGGAACACACGTCTTCACCAGTCATTGCCACGCAGGGGGTGAGGCAGCAGACAATGGGCCTGTGGCCGGGCTGCTTCGGAGCCCGCGAGCTGAGCGGGTCGTGTGAGCCGACAGGGCCGGGTCTGGGCGCTGAGGAGCATGGGAAGCTTCCCGAGGGAGTGGTGCTGAGGATGCAAAGCAGCCATGGCTGGGACGCCCCGCCCCGTGCGTTTGCATGGTGAACAGAGAGGCTTTTTTTTTTTCTTTAGAGATTTATTTATTTATTTGAAAGGCAGAGTGACACGGAGAGAAAGAGAGACAGAGAGAGATCTTTCATTTGCTGGTTCATGCCCCAAATGCCTGCCAGCAGCCAGGGCTGGGCCAGGCCAAAGCCAGGAGCCAGGAGCTTCTTCCAGGTCTCCCACGTGGGTGCAAGGGTCCAGGCACTTGGACCATCCTCTACTGCTTTCCCAGGCCATAGCAGAGAGCCGGATCGGAAGTAGAGCAGCAGGGATTCGAACCAGTGCTCTGATATGGGAGGCAGGCAACACGAAAGGCAGCTTAACCCCCTGCACCACAGTGCTGGGCCCTGGAAGGGTGCTCGTGAGGTGCCAAATACACCCGTGTCGGGGGGCAGGGCCTGGCTGCTACCCTGGAGTGAGCAGGAGGACATTCTAGCACCTTCTGTGTTCCAAACCTGGTCTTTGGAGGGGCTTAATCTAAGGGGTGGTAGGACTACAGGTCTGGTGTTGTTAAGATAGAATGGGAGGAAGGCTCTGAGCTAAAGTCTCTGTCACTTTTCCATGCTTCCTAAAGAGAAAGTGGTCTGGAGCCCCTGTGCACCTGCAGACTGGGGAAGTCCTACCCTGTGGCCTTCCAACAGAAGGGAGAGGTGCCACTCAGCAAGTGTGGCTGTCAAGCGTGGCGTGTTTGTGTGAGAGGGGTAGGCCGGCTTGCTGCCAGCCACGGTCCTGGAGATCTCCCCCACGTGGGAGTGGACGGCACATGGAATTGGTTGCCGTGGTGGACGGCCTTGGAGGCGCGCCATGACAGAGGCCGAGGATGGTTTTTGCAGTGCTCCGCTTCCAAGGCAGAGTTGTGCCTAAGGGGAGGAGTCATAGTGGGCGGGAGAGGGCAGCCGGGGGCTCAGGCGCCAGCAGCAAGGGCAAGGACTGTGGGTGCGGAGGGGCTGGGACCAGGGCCCAGGCCACGCGTGTTCCTGCGTGTTTCTGGAGCACGGGCTCTTCCAGGTAGCTGCAGAGGACAGCAAGGGCTCAGCGCCCCCCTGCAGGTTCCCAGCCACACACACTCAGCTGCGGTGCGGGTTGGAAGGGTAAGAGGGAGACGCAGGCTGAAGGGCTGCTCCGTGAGGAAGAACCGGCCCCGTCTAAAGCTGCTTTATAGTCTTGATTGTAGGGCCTGAATACGTTCACCTTTGGAAAGCTTTCGGAGCCAGGCCTCATACATGGGAAATGCTGGGCAGATGTGGAGGGTGTTCTGGGTGCCCAGAGCACTGTCCGTGTCTCTGCATCATTGCCCCTCTCCCAGGCCATTGCAGCACTTGGCCTAAGAGCAGTCTAAGAATGGTGGGCTTTGGGGGCCAGCGCTGTTGGGGCGCAGCGAGTTAAAGCCCCAGCCTGCAGCACAGGTGTCCCACATGGATGCCTGTTCGAGTCCTGGCTGCTCCTCTTCCGATCCAGCTCTCTGCTGTGGCCTGGGAAAGCAGTAGAAGATGGCCCAAGTCCTTGGGCCTCTGCACCCACATGGGAGACCCGGAAGAAGCTCCTGGCTTCTGGCTTCAGATCAGCTCAGCTCTAGCCATTGCAGTCATTTGGGGAGTGAACCAGTGGAATGGGAGCTCTCTCTCTCTCTCTCTGGCTCTACCTCTCTCTGTAACTTTGTCCTTCAAATAAATAAAGTAATGCTTTAAAAAAAAGAAAGAAAGAAGGGTGGGCTTCCGTGCACTTGGTTTGTGGCTCTCCCTGATCCACCTGTGGCTCATAAGGATGTGGAGGTTGCCCTGTCCTGAGCAGCCCAAGGCGCCGTGACCCAAGCCTCCTCCTTGGGGTCCCCGCGTCCTCTCAGCTGCTGTGGTCTGTGTCCTCTGACAGCTGATTGCTCCCCATCAGGCAGGACGAGCCCAGCCCTGACCCACACATGCATCCTTGCTGGGCCTCTGCCAACCTTATTGACCCTTGTGCCACGGGGGAGGCTGTGGAATTCTTCTGACCTTCACCTTGCCGGGGTTATCTGCTGCCACGGTTTTGCACGGAGTAATCTAGAGTCTTCTTGTATGAATAGAGGGCGTTTGATTGACTCCTGCTCGTTTCTTGCCGACTTTATTGTGACTTCGCTCAATGCTTGATAAAAGTAGAACACTGTTGCACGGGGTGCAGTGGGTGAGGCCACCACTTGGGATGTGCTCATCCTATGTCAGAGGGCCTGGTTTGAGTCCCGACTCCACTGCTTCTGATCCAGCTTCCTGCTAATGAGCTTGGGAGGCAGCAAATGACGGTCCAAGTACTTGGTCCCTGCCATCCGTGTGGGAAAATTAGATTGAGTTATGGGTTCTCAGCTTTGGCCTGGCTCACCTCTGGCTGCTGTGGGCATTTGTGGAATGATTTGGAGAATCTCTTCCTTCTCGCTCTCTTTGTCACTCCACCTTTTAATAAATAAATAAATAAATAAATAAAAACTTTTTTTTTTAAAGATAGAACATTGCTAAAAAGAGCTGGGAAACAAGAGCTAACAAAACCAGGAATACAGAGAAGTAACTGGCAGGGCACGTCTCTGGGAAACCTGAGCAGGTGGTGCGCCTATGCGTGTGCAGGTGTGCTGCGTGTGTTTATCCAGCATCACTGAAAGATTCACACCTTGGACATCACAATACCGCTTCAGGATGTGCTACACAGCTCACAAAACACTTTATGCACAGAGCTGTTCTTTGCACACTTACTTGTACAAGGCAGCACTGCTCACTGCTGAAATGTTCCGCTTGGGGGATAAGACGATAGAAACCTGTGCTGATGTGGACTTTGTGAGTCTGTGACCTTTTGTGAGTTCATGAGTTGCTTGAGAAACTTCCTAAAATGAGGATTCCCAGCCTCCTCCCTTAGGGATTCTGAGTTAATGACTCTGGGATGAGATCCAGAAATCTGCATTTTTAACATAACCCCTTCAATTCTAGTACTGAAATTCTGCAGTTTAACATTTGAGACACTGGTCAGCTCGATGGGCTGTTCTGCAGTTGTCTAAGATGATGTTTACAGAGATGTTATAATGACATGCACAAATGCTTTATTTTATTTATTTATTTTTTATTTTTTGACAGGCAGAGTGGACAGTGAGAGAGAGAGACAGAGAGAAATGTCTTCCTTTGCCGTTGGTTCACCCTCCAATGGCTGCCGCGGCCGGTGCACCAGGCTGATCCGAGGGCAGGAGCCAGGTACTTCTCCTGGTCTCCCATGGGGTGCAGGGCCCAAGCACTTGGGCCATCCTCCACTGCACTCCCTGGCCACAGCAGAGAGCTGGCCTGGAAGAGGGGCAACCGGGACAGAATCTGGCACCCGACCGGGACTAGAAGCTGGTGTGCCGGCGCCGCAAGGCGGAGGATTAGCCTAGTGAGCCGCGGCGCCGGCCGCAGAAATGCTTTATAAACAAAAATGTGTAACACTGAATCTGAAACTGTGCATCTATGACAGCTATATCAAACACAACAAAAATACACAACAATGTGAACAGAGGCAACCTCAGGGTGGTAGGGCCTTGGCAAGGGTATTTTTTCTATAGTTTCTATGTTTACCAAAGTTTCTAAAAATGAGTTTTTTAAATCATAAAAACCCATAAATCCATAATTTTAAAAGAGAAATTGTCCTCGTTGGAATGAGTCGAGGTCTTTGCGATACTCACGCTCTCTCCCGGGGTTTCTGTGCTGTGAGGTTTCACTCTACCTATACGCAGATGGAAGGAGCCAGGAGCAGAGCGAGGCTGGACTCCTCTTCATTCTCGGTTCAGCCCGGCCCCTCCCACTCCGCTTCCCCTATCAGATAAACTTCTCCAGTTACAAAGGCAGATGCAACCCCCTTTTGTTGTTGAGCTAAAAAAATTTTTTTTAGCTGATTATTTGGCTGATTATTTTGTAGAGTTGAACTTTTTCCTTTTCGTTCTTATAACATAAATACTCCTTCATCTCTTTTTAAAAAGTGTTAATTTATTATTTAAAACATTTATTTGGGAGACAGAGACAGATAAAGACAGACTGGTAGACAGTGATCTCCCATCCATTAGTTCATTCCCCAAATGCCTACCACAGCCAAGGCTGGACCAGGCTAAAACCAGGAGCCCAGAACTCGGTCTGGGTGTCCTACATGGGTGACAGGCACCTGGTTACTTCAGCCATTGCCTGTTGCCCCCAGGATATGCATCAGCAGGAAGTTGGCATCAGAAAGGGAGCTGGGGCTTGAACCAGGCACTATGACTTGGGATGTGGGTGTCCCAGGCAGAAGCTTGAACTCTGCACCAAACGCCCACCCTGGCCAACAGGATTTGATCATGGGGGCTCTGCCCTAATGATCCTGATCCAATGCAATCTTTTCCCAAAGACTCTTCCTCTGGACGCTATACTTGGATTAAGTTTCCACTCTCTGGGGCCAGCACTGTGGTGTAGCGGGTTAACGCCCTGGCCTGAAGCGCTGGCATCCCATATGGGGGCCGGTTCAAGACTCGGCCGCTCCACTTCTGATCCAGCTCTCTGCTGTGGCCTGGGAAAACAGTGGAAGATGGCCCAAATCCTTGGGCCCCTGCATCCATGTGGGAGACCCAGAGGAAGCTCCTGGCTTCGGATCGGCACAGCTCTGGCCATGGTGGCCATTTGGGGAGTGAACCATTGGATGGAAGACCTTTCTCTCTCTCTCTCTGCCTCTCCTCTCTCTGTTTAACTCTTACTTTCAAATAAATAAATAAATATTTAAAAAAAATGAAAGACAAAAGTTTCCACTCTCAGTAGCATCAGCTTAAGACTGTGGAGACCAAATTCCTGAGCTCGGGGAACAAATGTCCAAACCTCAGTGTAGTCCTCTGTCCTTGGCTTGTTGATGGCCGAATTCTCCACGTCACCAGGTATGTGTTTGAGTCCAAGTCTCCTCTTCCTATAAGGACCCCAGTCCATTAAACTAGCCCACCTTTTTTTTTTTTTTTTTTGACAGGCAGAGTGGACAGTGAGAGGGAGAGACAGAGAGAAAGGTCTTCCTTTGCCGTTGGTTCACCCTCCAGTGGCCACTGCGGCTGGCACACAGCGCTGATCCGAAGGCAGGAGCCAGGTGCTTCCTCCTGGTCTCCCATGTGGGTGCAGGGCCCAAGCACTTGGGCCATCCTCCACTGCACTCCCGGGCCACAGCAGAGAGCTGGCCTGGAAGAGGGGCAACTGGGACAGAATCTGGCGCCCCGACCGGGACTAGAACCTGGTGTGCCAGCACCACAGGCGGAGGATTAGCCTATTGAGCCTCGGCACCGGCTTAAACCAGCCCACCTTAATGCTCTCATTTTCACTTGATTCCCTCTTTAAAGACCTCATCTCTAAACATAGCCATATTCGGAGTTACTGTGGGTTAAGGCTGCAGCATAGGGATTTTTTGAAGGGACAGAGTCAGCCCACAGCAATGCATTACTAAGTAGCAATGGTGTACACAGATCTGTGTGAAGACACTCATTCAAAAGAGCCAGAGTGGGGCCCCAGCACACCCAGCTTGACTGTTAACATGAACGTGAAGTTAGAGGTGGCGTTTCCACGGGGATCTGATGGGGATGGAGAGACCGTTTAGCTCAGAGCTGCCTCCTCTCCAGGCCCGCTGAAAGGTAAGAGAAGATTTCAAAATGATTGTGGAAAAAATAGAGTTGAAATATAAAGTTAGGGCGAATGTTGTGGGGCAGGCGGTTAAACTGCCACCTGCAGTGCCAGCATCCCATATGGGAGTGCAAGTTTGCATCCCAGCTGCTCCACTTCCAATCCAGCTCCTTGCTAATGTGCCTGGAAGAGCAGCAGAAGATGGCCCAGGTGCTTGGGCCCCTGCCACTCACGTGGGAGACCCGGATGGAGTTCCAGACTGCTGCAGCCATCTGGGGAGGAAGATCTCTTCTTTCTCTGTCTCTCCCTCTCTCTTCATTGCTCTGCCTTTCAAATAAATAAATAAATCTTTAAAAAAAAACCTGGTTTATTTTTGTGCAAGAAATTTTGAAATCTAAGCATATAAGGGGTCTTCCAAAAGTTCATGAAAATGCATATTATGAAAAAATTATACATGCCTTTCAAAGTTTCTTTGCATGAAAATAAACTGATTTTTTTTAATTCCATTGTTTCCATGAACTTGTTGAAATTCCCCTACAGGGCCCTGCAGTGCAGACGGGCACAGCAGCTTCCCTTGCTTCTCACCAGATCCACTGGGCCGCTCGGGTTTTCTAGTCCTGTGACTTGGGGGCAAGTTCGGGAAGCTGTCCAAATCCCCCCTGGAGAAACGGGAACAAGAAGTCCTGCCCTGGCCGGCGCGCCGCGGCTCACTAGGCTAATCCTCCACCTTGCGGCGCCGGCATACCGGGTTCTAGTCCCGGTTGGGGCGCCGGATTCTGTCCCAGTTGCCCCTCTTCCAGGCCAGCTCTCTGCAGTGCAGTGGAGGATGGCCCAAGTGCTTGGGCCCTGAACCCCATGGGAGACCAGGATAAGCACCTGGCTCCTGGCTTCAGATCAGCGTGATGCGCTGGCCGCAGTGCGCTGGCCGCGGCGGCCATTGGAGGGTGAACCAACGGCAAAAGGAAGACCTTTCTCTCTGTCTCTGTCTCTCTCTCTCACTGTCCACTCTGCCTGTCAAAAAAAAAATAAATAAAAAAATAAAATAAAGAAAGTCCCGCCCTGCGTTTTTGCGGACTGTTGGGAAGGAAGGGAAGGGAGGGCCCTGTGAACTGCAAAGCCCCTTCAGTCGCCAGCAGGCGGAGCAGGGCAGGGAACTTCCTCTCCGACCCACAGCCGGGGGACCACCATGCTGACCCATGGCTGCTGGTTCCGTTATGCTCCTCAGAGAGTGGACTTGAAGCCGTGCTCTGGAGGTGGGGCGGCCGGGTTCCAGTTGTGGCATTGGCAGGGTGCATAAAACGTCTTCTGAAGGCCCGTCAGGCAATGCCACCATTTTTGTTTTATTTGAAAGAGAGAGAGAGAGAGAGAGAGAGAGAGAGATCTTCTATCCACTGGTCCATTCCCCAAATGCCTGTAACAGCTAGGGCTGGACTTGCCTTAAACCGGGGGCCAGGAACTCCATCTGGGTCTCCATATAAGTGGCAGGGACCCAACTACTTGAGCCATTGCCTGCTGCCTCCCAGGGTGTGCGTTATAGAGGAAGCCAGAGTAGAAGCAGGGGAGCTGGGACTTGAACCAGGCATTGTGATGTGGGATTCAGGCACCCAAAACAGGATCTTAACCACTGCACCAGATGCCTGCCCCTGATACATTTTTTTTTAAAAGATTTATTTATTTATTTGAAAGTCAGAGTTACACAGAGAGAGAAGGAGTAGCAAAGAGAGAGAGAGAGAGAGAGAGGTCTTCCATGGTTACTCCTCAGATGGCCGCAACGGCCGGAGCTGCGCCAATCTGAAGCTAGGAGCCAGGAGCTTTTTCTGGGTCTCCCACGTGGGTGCAGGGGCCCAAGAACCAGGTCATCCTCTACTGCTTTCCCAGGCCATAGCAGAGAGCTGGGTCGGAAGTGAAGCAGCCAAAACTCAAACCGGCACCCATATGGGATGCCAGCACTGCAGGAGGCAGCTTTACCCAATAGACCACAGCGCTGACCCCACTCCCCATACATTCTTTTTTTTTTTTTGGCCAGGCAGAGTTAGACAGTGAGAGAGAGAGAGAAAGGTCTTCCTTCCATTGGTTCACTCCCTTAATGTCCGCTGTGGACGGTGCTGCACTGATCCGAAGCCAGAAGCCAGGTGCTTCCTCCTGGTCTCCCATGCGGGTGCAGGGCCCAAGCACTTGGGCCATCCTCCGCTGCCCTCCTGGGCCACAGCAGAGAGCTGGGCTGGAAGAGGAGCAACCAGCACAGAATCCGGTGCCCCAAATGGGACTAGAACCTGGGGTGCTGGAGCTGCAGGCGGAGGATTAGCCTAGTGAGCCACGCCCCCCCATACATTCTTAAAAATATGCAACAACTTTATTTTTAAATTAACATACAAGGGCATTTTAAAAGTTCATGGAAAAAGATGGAACTAAAAGTTAAGTTTATTTGGTGCAAAAAAATATTTGAAATCCATGCATAGTTTTATCCTAATACACATTTGCCATGAACTTTTGAATATCCTTCATTTGCAGGGATCTCAGAATTTTTTTTGCCTTAAATAAACTTATTTTTTAATTCTATTTTCCTTGGGAAGACCCCTTGTATCTTTTGAGCACTTGCATGCACGGATCTCTATAGGAAAATTTCCCAGTTGTAAAATAACCAGGTCAAAGGAGGATATTCACACATTTAAAATTGTGATAGATTTTGCAAATTGCTGCAAGCAAGACAAGACCATCCATTTATACTCCCCCAGCAGTTTATGAGAATTCCTGTTTCCCTATATCCTTGCCAAAAATGCGTATGATGCCGTTTCGCCATGCATTCTTTAGGATGCTGAGGCTGAATGCTATTTCGAGAGTGTGTTCTTTCACTGTCTTTCCAGAGATACTGAATCATGATCACAAGACCTTGCAGAGAGCCGCAGCTGGTCCAAGATCCCAGGAATTTGTCAACAGATTTCCCAGGGAACCCTTTCAGTGCTGGGAGCTTGTTCAAGGGGAGGATTTTTCTTCCCTGAATCCAGGCGTTGCACCAGCCAGAGAAGCTACACAATTTTGTTTTCTTTTCTTTTCTTTTTTTTTTTTTTAAGATTTATTTATTTACTTGAAAGTCAGAGTTACACAGAGAGAAGGAGAGGCAGAGAGAGGGAGAGAGAGGTCTTCCATCCATTGGTTCACTCCCCAGATGGCCACAATGGCCGGAGCTGCGTCTATCCGAAGTCAGGAGCCAGGAACTTCTTCAGGGTCTCCCACATACTGCTTTCCCAGGACATAGCAGAGAGCTGGATCAGAAGTAGAGCAGCCGGGACTCGAACTGGCGCCCATATGGGATGCCGGCACTGCAGGCGGTGGCTTTACCGGCTGTGCCACAGCGCTGGCCCTGCAATTTTGTTTTCTTGAGCAAAAGAAAGAGGAAGCCAAGAGGAGTCTGAACATTTAATCAAACCCAGTGTCCTTGACACAGTTCTCCTGTTATCTCTCTATCTAATTATCTCGTGGGCCTCATCAGTTTTTCTGGTTCCCTAGCTGGCTGCAACTAGTGTTTACATACAAAGGATGCCCCTATGATCCGCTCGGCGACATCCATCCCTTATAGGAGAGGGGAAATTGTGGACATTTGAGGGATCTTCAGAAAGCTCATGAAAATGCGTGTTATAAAAATAATGTACAATTTCAAATGTTTTTCTGCTCCAAAATAAATTTATCCTTTAAATCCATTTTCCATGAATTCTTTTTTTTTTTTAAGATTTATTTATTTGAAAGGCAGTTAGAAAGAGACAGAGAGAGAGAGAGGGAAAGAGAGACAGAGAGAGAGAGAGAGAGAGAGAGAGGAAAAGAGAGACACAGAGAGAGAGAGAGAGAGATCCTCCATCTGCTGGTTCACTCCCCAAATGGCCACAACAGCTGGGGCTGGGCCAGGCTGAAGCCAGGGGCCTGGAGCTCCATCTGGGTCTCCCACATGGTGGCAGGGCCCAAGCACTTGGACCATCTTTCTTTGCCTTCCCCTTAGCAGGGAGCTGGATCAGGAACAGAGTAGCCAGGGCTTGAACCAGTGCTCTGATATGTGATGCTGGCCTTGCAGGCAGTGCTCCGACCTGGTGCACCACAATGCCGGCCCCCCATACATTTCTTTCTTTTCTTTTCTTTCTTTCTTTCTTTCTTTCTTTCTTTCTTTCTTTCTTTCTTTCTTTCTTTCTTTTTTTGACAGGCAGAGTTATACAGTGAGAGAGAGAGAGAGACAGAGAGAAAGGTCTTCTTTTTTCCGTTGGTTCACCCCCCAAATGGCTGCTATGGCCGGAGCTATGCCAATCCGAAGCCAGGAGCCAGGTGCTTCCTCCTGGTCTCCCATGGGGTTCAGGGCCCAAGCACTTGGGCCATCCTCCACTGCACTCCCGGGCCACAGCAGAGAGCTGGCCTGGAAGAGGAGCAACTGGGACAGAATGCGGCGCCCCAACCGGGACTAGAACCCCGTGTGCTGGCTCCGCAGGTGGAGGATTAGCCTAGTGAGCCACGGCGCCGGCCTTTTCCATTTTTTTTTAAAAGATTTATTTATTTACTTATTTGAAAGGCAGAGATAGAAAGAGGGAGAGAGAGAGATTGAAAGAGAAAGAGAGATTCCACCTGCTGGTTCATTCCCAGATTGCCACAACAGCCAGGGCTGGGCCAGGCTGAAGCCAGGAGCCCAGAACTCCATCCAGGTCTCCCACGCGGGTGCAGGGGCCCAAGCACTTTCGTCTTTTACTGCTTTCCCATGTGCATTAGCAAGGAGCTGTCTCAGAAGTGCAGCAGCTGGGACTTGAACTGGTGCCCCTGTGGGAGGCTGGCATTGTGGGAGGCTGGTGGCTTAGCCCACTGCTCCGCAATGCCTGCCCCTCAGGAGTTCCTGAAGTCCCCTCCGGCTGGCCTTGCCCAGGCTCATTCACCCTACCTCATGGCAACAGAGTGGACACTGTGGGCTGACCGGCTTCAGGCTTCAAGCAGGGACCCCAAAGCAAGGAGGCACGCAGCACTGGTACATTTATCCAGAATGTCGTGTTCAGCAACATCTAGAAAGAAGAACTGTAGTCTCAGTCTCCGGGCCAGGTCTGCATTTTATGGGCTGGGAGGGTTCTACTTTCGAGTCCCGTGCAGCCGGGCTGTGTCTCTGGGCTGAGGTCTGCTCACGCTCTGCCTGTGCCTTCCCCTCCCCACCAGATGCTCGTGGGCCCAGTGTGTTTACCCTGAGGCTCTGAGATGGTCCAGTCGCTCGGGCCCCTGCTGCTGCAGCCCGAGAGCCAGGTCTTCATGTCAGGGGCCTGGCGGAGCCTCGTGATGAGGCATGGGAAGGCACGCAGCGGAGCCGAGACGCGAGCAGTATTAATTCCCTTTCCCCCTTAGAAGCGTGTTCCGTCGAGCAGGATGTTAAAAACTTAAAGAAGTCCTTTGCTGCTTTATGTACAAAGTTCTAGAGAAACAAGAAGAGAGAACTGTGTGAAATTAGCGTTTTACTATCTTCCTATCTGTGCCTGCAATAAATCTAACCCAAAAGATAGCGCCATAGTTTATACAACCATTAAGAGGTTTTCCAAAAGTTTGTGGTAAAATGTGTGTTATGAGAAAACTATGCATAAATTTCAAAACCTTTTCTGCACCAAAAAAAAAAAAAAATCTTGATTGGATTTTTCTATAAACATTTATTTACTTAAAGGCAGAGAGACAGAGACAGAGAGACCGAGAGAGACCTTAACTATGCTGCTTCACTCCCCAAAGCCTGAAACCACAAGAGCTGGGCCAGGCCAAAGCCAGGAGCTTGGAATGCAATCCGGGTCTTCCACGTGAGTGGCTGGGGCCCAGCCACCTGAGCTGTCTCGCAGTGTGCACGTGAGCAGGAAGCCGGAATCCGAAGTGGAGCCGGGATTCGATCGCAGGTACTCCTACAGGGGGTGTGGACATCCCGAGCAATGGCTTAACAGTTGTGCCAAATGCATGCCCCAGCACCCTTTTTGAAGTACTTCACCTACAAACAGCTTTTCAATGAAATAAGTCGACTCAATGAAACGTACTTGTCCTCACCCTACTCAGGTCAAATACAAGCAATTCCTTACGGGCAAAAAGCAAGAGCTTACTCCCTCCCGGAGCTTCTTAATGTTTACCAGCTTTTAAACCTTTATTTTTTTTTTAAAGATTTATTTATTTATTTGAAAGGCAGAGTTAGAGAGAGGCAGAGGCAGAGAGAGAAAAGTCTGGTTCATTCCCCAAATGGCCACAATAGCTAGAGCTGTGCTGATCCAAGCCAGGAGCCTAGAGCTTCTCCCGCGTCTCCCACACAGGTGCAGGGGCCCAAGCACCCGGGCCATCTTCTACTGCTTCCCCAGGCCATAGCAGAGAGCTGGATCAGAAGAGGAGCAGCCGGGACTCAAACATGGGATGACGGTACTGCAGGCGGTGGCTTTACCTGCTACGCCACAGCGCCGGCCTTTATGTCTACCATTTTCATTCCCTATGGAAAAGTCCTATTCCATGAGTGAAAATTTGCATTTCACAAAGTTCTCTGCATGCTGTCTCATTGTACTTTCTCAGTAGCACAGGGACTGTTTTATCACTGAAAAAAAACCAAACAGTTCCAACCATTTCTTCCGGGACTGACTCAGGTGACAAGGGCCAGAGCCGGGATTCCAACCCAGGCCGGCCTGATACAGACGCGGCTCAGGCTCGCTTCCTGTCTGCAGGGTGAGCGGTTTCCAGAGGTGGTCTATTCCACCGAGTCTCAGAACTCCCCGAACCCATGCCTGGCAGGGTAGCTCGGGCTTTATTAGAGCACTGGCTACCAGACGTCTCCAGGGCACCCATCACTCCCAGGGGACGCAACTGTGTCACCCAGGGCACAGACAGACAAAGAGGCCCTAGTGGTGGTCATGGGTGATGTGAGTTTCCCAGCCTCCCCAGTGGCCAGCCTGGCCGGGGTGCCCGGGTCAAGGTGTATCCGCAGCTGCTTCTCTCACCCCTCAGAGCCCCGCAGGGCCATGGTGGCAGCTGTGCCACGGGCTCATCCAGTGTCCATTCACCTGGGCTCTGCGTCTTCCCCACCATTGCAGGCACGGGGTGGAGGCCAGAGCCGGAAGGAAGGAAGGAAGTTCCAGTCTGGACACTGCGGGAGCTTCCGGGAGAAGGCAGCTCGGGGCACCGGCCCCAGAGGGAAGGCATGACCCTGGCGTCCTGAGTGTGACTGAGAAAGGAGAAGGTGTGCAGAGACCCAAGTGACGCTCTCCTGGGGGCCTCCTGGGTGAGTTAGAGGGGGCCAGGCGTGGGATGGGGGGTGGGGGAGAGAATTTATGTAATACACTTGCCAGCCAATGTTAAGTTTTATTTATTTGAAAGGCAAAGCGAGTGAGCAAGTGAGAGAGAGAGAGAGAGAGGTCTATTATCTGCTGATTCACTCCCCACGTGCCTGCAACAGACAGGGCTGGGCCAGGCTGAAGCCAGGAGCCAAGAACCTGTCCCTGGGCCTCCTATGAGGGTGACAGGGGTCCAGGTACCCGAGCCATCACCTACTGCCTCCCAGGCTGTGCATCAGCAGGAAGCTGGATCAGAAACAGAGGCGGGGCTTGAACAGAGATGCTCAGGTGGGGTGCGGGCGCCCCAAGTGGTGGCCTGGCCGCCTGTGTCACAGCGCCCACCCGGCTGTCTCTTCCTCTCCTCCGCACCCCTTGTAGCTGGGCACTGTGGACACCCTCCTTTCACAGATGACACAAGTCAGGCCCAGGTCACCCAGCCAGGAATAGTGGCAGCTGGGATCCAGACCCCTCAGCAGGCAGGGCGGACACGTGGGCGGAGGACAGGCCGCCTGTGGAGCCCTGGGGCCTTCTGCCTTACGGAGGACGTTATCGAGTCAGCAGGGTGTCGTAGGAGCAACCTGCCGGGTCTGCAGCTGGAGGAGCGGCCGCGAACGGGCCAGTGGGGATCCTTGAGATCTGTGACGAGGGCCGCTTTAGGGGTGGTGAGCAGCACGACCCAGCAAAGGAGGGGTCAGGAGAAACTGGGAGAAGGCAGGGATTGCCATAACCAAGAATTCTTGCACGTGCGAGGGAAAGTGGGTGGTAGCTGGAGACCCGGCGCCCAAGGATTGCTTTGTTTCTGAAGACGGGAGTGGTGGCGCACGTTTGCGTGCTAACAGCAATGTTTCAGGAGAGAGGGGAAGAGGTCGGGCAGAGAGCACGCAGCAGGAGCGAAGGCCTGGGCTGCAGCAGGGCACGGAATCCAAGGCCCAGCGGAAGGCTGGCCTTGGGCCACGGCTTGGCATCAGGACTGCAGCAGGGGGGCTGATGGGCACTGCCCCCTGCGACTGCCCCTGAGAGTCTCTTAACTGAGATCATAGCAGTCGCTAGGAGTGGGAGCCTGCACACCAGGGGGGCTGAATTCAGGGCTTCTGCGGGCATCTGTGCCCTGGGCGCCACCAGCCTCTGCTGCCGGTGCAGGCTGGGAGACAGGAGCCGATGTGCAGGTCAGCGTGCGCCTTGGGGGGCTGTGAGCCGGGTGACAGGGGACAGTTGGCAACATCAGCTAATGGCAAAGGTTTAATTTAGTTGTTGCTTTACAGGAGCTCTGGGGCTCAGAGGTTGGGGCCCGGGGTTCCTGCAGTGACGTCACAGATGTGGTAGCTACCCACTGAACACACAAGAGGGCTGAGATCTGAATCCCAGCAAGTTTGCCTTCATTCTGGTCCACCAGGGCCCTCCGTGGTGCAAGATCTGAACCTAAGAGATGCATCACTAACGGTAGGCACCACCCGTTTTACCCCAGCATGCCAAAATGCACCTTCCAAGCCTGGCTGTGTCCCACAGACCAAGACACGACAAAGAGAGACAGGGAACTAAATTTGGAGGGCTTTGAAGGCAAGATCAGGGGATTCCCCACTATGGAAAAATTCCTCTGGTTAAAAAAAAAAAAAGAATTGGGTAAATGAGGCAGAAACACTAGTGGTATAAGACACTCTACCATACCACAGGCCTGGTTACTTCATTAACCACTCTCTCACTTGCAAAAAATGTTTTAAAAGTAAAGAGTAGATGTGTGTCCCCGCCCCCACCCCGCACTCCCATCCTTGCGGACTCCTGTCCACTGCTCTCTTCCCCAGTGTTCTGTAGGTTGTAGGTTGTGCTGTAGGCTGCTTTTCCTACTAAGGCAGGCAGGGTGGGGGCGGGGCAGCAGAAGGTGCACGCTGAGCGTCCAGAGGCAACTTGGCTTCTAGGAGCAGCGCACAGCGTGCAGCCCCGCGGGGGAGTTTTCTAACCGGAGCGGGAGAGGAGGAGCCAGCCAGTTGCAGGCAGGACGCTATCGCCCAGGCCCAGGAGGCCTAGCCGGCTCCTCGGGGGCGGGGGGGGGGGGGGGAGGGAGGGCCTCCTACAGCATGAGGGCCAGGCTGGGGCTCCCCGGGGGATCGCTGAGACCCAGGACCCAGGCTGGGCGTCCCCAGGGAGTAGGACCCTCCTTGGGGTGAGGGCCACATTTGCCCCCACAGGCTGCTGTGTGGCCTTCCATGAGCTCATGTTCTTCCAGACCCCTCTTGCAATGTCTAGTGGCCGTCAGTGATGGGTAAGCTGCCCCCACGGCCCCCTACCCCAGACATCTGTTAAAACCAGGCTGGCTCTGTGGCTTAGGCAGGAGCTGGAGCTCCAGGGTGGCTGTCGTGTGGAAAGGTTTCCCCAGAGAGGACTTCGCCTCCAAGTTCTGATGGCAAATCCAGCTTGGGAGGAAGCCGGGGCCAGGCGGGCTCCCAGGGCGGCTGGGGAGATGCGTGGACGGAGGAATGGATGAGAGGCCAGGGGGCGTGAGGAGGCTCAGGAAGCTGCTCAGGGGACCAGACTGCAGCAAAGAGAGGTCGGAAGTCCGTGATTGGTGAGTGAGCGTCTCCTGGTAGCCCAGAGCTTCTGGAAGTTTCAGGAAGGGGATTTGATTCCAAGGAGTCTTCAGGGTAGAAAGGCCAGAGCGGGGGGTGTCTCAGCCTGCCGACGCGGGAGGGAGCTTGAGAACCGTGATGGAGACGGGAGTGAGGCCGAGGAGGGGCCTAGATTGGCCGAGTCACGCAGACAGGATGCACAGGCGTTGTCAGGTGGGAGTGACAGCAGTGGAGAGGCCTAGTGTGCGCACCTGCGAAGGCTGCTGGTCCCTGAGGGCCTACTGTGCGCTGCCATCAATGGTTAGCAGTGAGAGGTGGCACCAACACGCCATGGAACACTTGTGTCACTCAGCCTTCAGAAGGAAGGAGACTGTGACACGCGCTACAGCATAGAGAGCCCCGAGGACATTACGCCAAGTGACGGCAGCCAGTCACGAACAAAGATCATCTGACCCGTTTGAAATTTCTAGAACAGGGAGCCGACCTGGGGCGGCAGAAGCAGGGGGAGGGGAAGTATTGTTAAATGGATGTAGTTTTGAGTGGGAAAATTTCCGGAGATGGATGTTGGTGATGGCTGCACAACTGAATTTTACACGGGAAATTTTCTGTTATGTTTATTTTAGCATAATAAATACATGGAGAAACTATGTTATGGCAAAATGTAACGAAACATGAAAGGAAGAAGATGTACTAAGCGTGTAGAATGGGCTAAAAGCTTTCATAAATCCCCATGAGCTTTCATTCACGGAATTGTCATGGTGAAGCCAGAACCACCACCTGCCCCAGAATGCCGGGCGCTGTGCTGGGACTTTACCCACGTGGCTTCTCGCGGGGAAACCCTGCAGGGCGAGTGGGATGTTCGCGCCGCAGATGCAGAGCTGAGCCTTAAGGGCAAAACCAAGACAAAACGAAAACCATATACAGGAACTTCCAAGAGTTCATGGAAAATGGAATTAAAAGATAAGTGAATGTATTTTGGTGCACATTTTGAAATCTTCTCATTTTTTTAAAAAAATTATTTGACAGATAGAATTAGACAGTGAGAGAGAGAGAGAGAGACAGAGAGAAAGGTCTTCCTTCCGTTGGTTCACCCCCCCAAATGGCCGCCATGGCCGGCGCTGAGCCAATCCGAAGCCAGGAGCCAGGTGCTTCTCCTGGTCTCCCATGGGGTGCAGGGCCCAAGCACTTGGGCCATCCTCCACTGCCCTCCCAGGCCACAGCAGAGGCGGGCTGGAAGAGGAGCAACCAGGACTAGAACCCAGTGCCCATATGGGATGCCGGCGCCGCAGGCAGAGGATTAACCAAGTGAGCCACGGCACCGGCCCCCACATTGATTTCTTAATATGCATTTTCTGCCTAGCTGGAGAGGGGTCTGGGCAGGCTAAAACCTCAGACTGTGTGAGCCTAGAAGCCACGTGGTGTCCCGTGTTGTCTTTTCTAGCACCGTGTGGGCCAAGATTAGAAGAATCACGGAGCGGTCAGCAATCTGTTCAGGAGGCATGTATTAAACACTGGCTGTATACTTGGCTCTGCATTTGTTACCAAGAAGATCAGAGAAGTAGAAAATGCGATTCCTGCCCTCACAGGGTAGGCTGAGATACATGGGGGCTGCGTAGCAGATACTGGCATAAAACCATCTCAGACTGTGCAGCACTGACCCCCCACGGGCTGTTGGATGGAAAGGGGGTAAGTTAGCGTCGGGGGAGTTAGTTAGGAAAACTCACAGTCAAGGCTCACTGGGAAGGAGACGTGGAACATATGTGATGTAGAAGACAGAAAAATCCTGGCCGGTGCCACAGTTCACTAGGCTAATCCTCCGCCTGCGGCACCGGCACACCAGGTTCTAGTCCCAGTTGGGGTGCCAGTTCTGTCCCGGTTACCCGTCTTCCAGTCCAGCTCTCTGCTGTGGCCCGGGAGTGCAGTAGAGGATGGCCCAAGTGCTTGGGCCCTGCACCCGCATGGGAGACCAGGAGGAGCACCTGGCTCCTGGCTTTGGATCAGCGCGGTGTGCTGGCTGTAGTAGCCATTTGGTGGGTGAACCAATGGAAGGAAGACCTTTCTCTCTGTCTCTCTCTTACTGTCTAACTCTGCCTAACAAAAAAAAAAAAAAAAAAAAAAAAAGACAGAAAAACCCAAACATGCAAATAGGAGTCAGACGAATCCAAACTCATGAACCTGTATCTCAAGTGTGAAACCCAAGGAGAGCCTTCTTCTTTTTTTTTTTTTTTTCGGGGGGGGGGGCGGGAATCAGCTTTGAGGCAAATTTCATTTGGCAGCAAAATCTTAGCTGAACTGTAGAGGCTACGGCGCTCTCAAGCGAATGCTGGCACATCCATGCAGAGCCGTGAACAGTCTCGCGGCGGGCACTGCCGGTGCCTGCTGGAGGGAACACCTGTCAGGAGCGGGCCGTGCGCCAGGTTGCCTCCTAAAATAAGGCAAACTCTGCTTTCTGGTCCCAAGGGTCTCGGATGGATAATTAATTTGTATTCGTCATGTGCAAGGCCCACGTGAACCAGGCACTTTGCCAACTGCTTTACCAACACGACCTCATTGAATCCACATAGTAACCCTTCCGGGCAGATCTCATTATCATCCCCATTTCACAGATGAGGACACTGAGACCAGAGGAGAGAAATAACTTGCGCAAGGCCACAAACTGGTAGTGACGGGGCCTGGTTGACTCTCAGGTCCTGGGGGTGGGTGGGCTACCCAGCCACATGTCCATAGGGTGGGGAGCACAGGGAGGGTGTGGGTGGGCCCAGGTGGGCAGTCAGGGCTGGGGAGACAGAGGGGTGTTGGGCCTGGGCTCCCTGTGGCTGTGGCACAGGGCTCCGGAGAGCAGAGGGATCCCCGGCCCTGGCCTCTGGCTGTCGCCTCCTCCCACACGTGAGTGAGCACCCTGGGCCTGCAGCCATTCCCCTTTCTCCTGAAAGAGGAAGCAGCCCCGCGCTCTGTGGCCTGAGGAAGGGGAACATGAATTGGATTTGGATTTTTTGAAGAAATCTTGCTTGATGTGGTCCACATCCAGCTTCTTCATTTGCCGGTCAGACTGGGACTGTGGGCAGCTGTCACTCTGCCGGGACCGCCCCAGGGGACTCTCGGCCCGGAGCTCCCGAGGGTGGAGTTTCCCGGCCTCCGCTCTGTGACCCTCTGTGGGCCTCCAGTTATCGACCAGGGCTTCTGGAACCTTCTCCAGGCAAATGAATGTTCTACAAAAATAAACTTACGGAGAAAAAAACCAAGCCTTTGACAATCAGTAATTTTTTTTATTTTTTTTATTTTTTGACAGGCAGAGTGGACAGTGAGAGAGAGAGACAGAGAGAAAGGTCTTCCTTTGCCGTTGGTTCACCCTCCAATGGCTGCCGCGGCCGGCGCGCTGCGGCCAGCGCAACACGCTGATCTGATGGCAGGAGCCAGGTACTTCTCCTGGTCTCCCATGGGGTGCAGGGCCCAAGCACTTGGGCCATCCTCCACTGCACTCCCTGGCCACAGCAGAGAGCTGGCCTGGAAGAGGGGCAACCGGGACAGAACTGGTGCCCCGACCGGGACTAGAACCCGGTGTGCTGGCGCCGCTAGGCGGAGGATTAGCCTAGTGAGCTGTGGCGCCGGCCAATCAGTAATTTTTTTAAAAAAGATGTATTTATTTATCTGAAAGGCAGAGTGATGGGTGGGGGGAGAGAGCGAGCGAGCGAGCTTCCATTGTCTCCTTCACTCCCCCAGATGGCCACAATGACTGGGGCTGGCCAGATTGAAGCCAGGTTTCTGGAATTCCATCCTGGTCTGCACCCCGAGGGTGTAAGGGCCCAAGCACTTGGGCCATCCTCTGCTACTTTCGCAGATGCATTAGTAGGGAGCTGAATTGGAAGTGGAGCAGCCGGGACTCAAACCAGCGCCCATTTGGGATGCCCGTGGTGCAGGCAGCGGCTTAACCTGCTGTGCCACAACAGCCCCGTAATCCTTTTTCAAAGCTGCCGGTTTTCAGAGCCATTTTTTGTGGCATAGCAGGTTAGCCCAATGCCTGTGATGTCTGCAACCCTGTGAGCACCAGCTTGAGTCCTGGACGCCCCACTTCCAATCCAGCTCCCTGCTAATGCACCTAGGAAAGCAGCAGTGGATGGGCCATGTGCTTGGGTCCCTACCATCCAGAGACCTGGAAGGAGCTCTGGGCTCCTGGCTTCAGCCTGGCTCAGGTCTAGCTATTGTGGCCATTTGGGGACTGAACCAGCAAATGAAAGATTTCTCCCTGTTTCTACCTTTTTGTCACTCTGCCTTCCTAATAAATTTCTTTCACTCGTTCATTCTTTCTTTCTTTTTTTTTTTAAGGCCAGTAGAAATATCAGACCACCAGCCAGTGTGTGTGGAAAGCCTGGGGTTCTGGTCTTGGCTCCCTTATCTCCTGACTTTGACATGATTCTTTTATTTTTTTTTTTAAAGATTTATTTATTTATTTGAAAGGCAGAGTTACAGAGAGGCAGAGGTGGGGTGCGGGAGGAGAGGTCTTCCATCTGCTGGTTCACTGCCCTACAACAGCTGAAGCTGTGCAGATCCGGAGCCAGGAGCCAAGAGATTCTTCTGGGTCTCCCACGCAGGTGCTGGGGCCCAAGGACTTGGGCCATCTTCTACTGCTTTCCCAGGCCATAGCAGAGAGCTGGATCGGAAGTGGAGCAGCTGGGACTCGAACCGGTGCCCATATGGGATGGCGGCGCTGAGGCAGCAGTTTTACCTGCCACGTCACAGTGCTGGCCCCAACATGATTCTTAATGTGCTCATACAATGGGGCCAAGATGGGCCTGCCATCCCAGCCGGGGGGGATTGAGCAAGACGGCGTGCACGAGCAGGTTTTGTACATGATAAAGCATGGCTCTGCCTGCTCATCACCTTGGAGCACAAAGTCCCTCCACTGCGCCTGCGTTGACTCTGCCTTCCTGGTGGAGGGAGTCCCATGGGGATTCCTCTGTCCCCAGGGCCGACTTCTCTCTAGACCTCGGTCTCTGAACTCAGCAGGAGTAGCCAGGCCATGCTGCAGTGACAAAGAAGCCCCTGGGTTCCAGCATCTTCCCCCCAGCCAAGCCTTCCACCTTGGCTCCGATGAGAATGCACAGGGCCCCTGCACCTTGTAGCCATCCCCCCGAAGTACGTGGGCTGTAAGGTGACAGTGGCAGGGGGTGAGAGGGATGAGGGAGGTCATAGTAACCCCCAGCTGACTGCAGGCGGGGAAACACAGGGGAGCAGCTATGTAACGGGCACACATAGGCTCTAAAGCGTGGAGGTTGGGCTAGATGCCCTTGGAGGGGGCACCATCAGGCCCTGACCTTCTAGAACTATGTGGGCCAGGGGCCAGCCTATGGCACAGCAGGTTAACACCCTGGCCTGAAGTGCCGGCATCCCATATGGGCGCCAGTTCGAGACCTGGCAGCTCCACTTCCGATCTAGCTCTCTGCTATGGCCTGGGAAAACAGTAGAAAATGGCCCAAGTCCTTGGGTCCCTGCACCCACATGGGAGACCCAGAAGAAGCTCCTGGCTTCGGATTGGCGCAGCTCCAGCCATTGCAGCCAACTGGGGAGTGAACCAGCGGATGGAAGACCACTCTCTCTCTTGCTGCCTCTCCTTCTCTGTGTAACTCTGACTTTCAATTAAATAAATCTTAAAAAAAAAAAAAAAACAAAACTGTGTGGGCCAGAGACCAAAAGTGGGTATCCTAGGGTAGATGACAGTGCCCTGAGCTACTGAGCCATCTTCACAGGAAAACCACACCTGCCTCCGCCCTCCTCTCAGTGTTAACTTTCCTGTCCGGCTCTGCACTCTCTCTTCCTGCCTGCCAGCAGCCTTCCAGCGCAGCTGTAGCTAAAATTCTCAGACACGGGGGTGGGCATTTGGCGTAGTAAGATACCGCTTGGTGCACCTGCATCTTGTGTTGTTGTGTTTGGGTCCAAGTCCCGGCTCTGCTCCCTGGGAGGCAGCAGGTGACAGCTCAAACTGTTGGGCCCTGGCCACCCACATGGGCAGACCCAGATTGAGTTCCCGGGTCCTGGCTTTGGCTTGGTCTGATCCCGGCTGTTGTGGACATTTGGAAGTGAACCAGCAGATGGAAAATCTGTCTCTCGTTCTCTCTTTCTGCCTCTCTGCCTTTCTATCTTAAAAAAAATAAAATAAAAATCCCCCCTTTTTATTTTTTGACAGGCAGAGTGGATAGTGAGAGAAAGAGAGAGACAGAGAGAAAGGTCTTCCTTTTGCTGTTGGTTTACCCTCCAGTGGCCACCACGGCTGGCACGCTGCGGCCCGCGCACCATGCTGATCCGAAGGCAGGAGCCAGGTGCTTATCCTGGTCTCCCATGGGGTGAAGGGCCCAAGCACTTGGGCCATCCTCCACTGCACTCCCTGGCCACAGCAGAGAGCTGGCCTGGAAGAGGGGCAACCGGGACAGAATCCGGCGCCCTGACCGGGACTAGAACCCGGTGTGCCGGCGCCGCTAGGTGGAGGATTAGCCTATTGAGCCGCAGCGCCGGCCAAAAATCCCTTTTAAAACAGATTTATTTTATTCATTTGAAAGGTAGACAGAGAGGGAGACACAGAGAGAGAGAGAGAGAGAGAGCGAGAGCGAGAGAGAGAGAGAGAGAGAGATCCTTCATATGCTGATTCACTTCCTAAATGGCCACAACAGCCAGGGCTGAGCCAGATGGAAGCCAGGAGCCTGGAGCTTCTCTGGGACTTCCAAGTGGGTGGCAGGGGCCCAAGCACTGTGGCCAGCTGCTGCTGCTTTCCCAAGCACAATAGCAAGGAGCTGGATCAGAAGTGGAGCACCTGGGACATGAACCAGCACCCATATGGGATTCTGGCATCACAGACAATGCTGGCCCCTTAAAAATTCTTAGGCAGGGGCATAAAAATTCTTAGTGCTGTGGCATAGCTGGTTAAAGCCCTGGTCTGCAACTCCAGCATCCCAAATGGGCACCAGTTTGAGTCCTGGCTGCTCCAGTTTCGATCCAGCTCCCTGCTAATATGCCTGAGAAAGCAGCAGAGGATGGCCCAAGTGCTTGGGCCCCTGGACCCATGTGGGAGACCTGGAAGAAGCTCCTGGCTCCTGGTTGCAGCCATCTGGGGAATGAACCAACGGATGGAAGACCTCTCTGTCTGTCTGTCTCTGTCTCTACCTGTCTCTGTGACTCTCTGTCTTTAAAATAAATCTTTTAAAAAAATTCTTAGACATCGCTCCCATCAGAAAGTAGGACTTAGGCCTCTGCCCTTGACCTGGGAACGTGGTGTTCTGTGACTCTGGGGCTCAGTCGCAAAAGACCCCACAGCCTCTGCCCGTAATACTCACTCTTGGAACTCAGCTGCCAGGCTAGGAGAAACCCAGGCCACACGAGGAGGCCACGTGGGGAGGCCACGTGTGGTTCCATGTGTGGCCGTGCTGGCTGTGCCATCCCAGTGCAGGTAGCAGATGCGTGATGCGTTTGGTCGCCCCACCCCTGTCGTCCAGCTGCAGACCTGCACGTGGTGGTGCAGAAAGGAGCCCTCCCCACCACGCTCCATCCATACCCCTGAGTCCTGGGACCCTGTGAGAAGGAGAAAATGGTTGTTTTTTATAGCAGCCAGTTTGAAGTGGTTGTCGCACGGCCCTGGGAACTGGAAAACAGAATCGTTCTTCTGCTGTTAGCATGAAGACGGCTGGATCAGGGACACTGGATCGGCGTCAACAGCTACAGGTCCCTGGCGGTGGCTGCAGGGCTCAGTCCTGTCCAGTCTCTTTCATGGCTATTTATTGGGGGCAACAACAAAGACAGGAGAAGGCTTGGTGGGAACCGGTGGCTGTCACAGATCGAGATGGGCGGGAGAGGCACTAGGGGATCAAAGCTCTCAACTGCCAAGACGAGACGCCAACCAGATCTCGCCCTCAGTGTTTCAAATTGCAGTGTAAAAGAACAGGGTGAAGTGGGGGGCCGCCAGGCAAAGGCAGGGGTGAAGATCCCAGGCGAGGGGCACAGCTGGGTGAGATGCAAGAAGCAATCTGAGGGACTGCGTGGGGGCTCGTGTGGTCCAGGGCCCGTGGGTGGGGACCTCAGCTGGGTTCTCCAAGGCCTTGGGAGGAGAGCTGTGACAAGGAGCTGGCACCCTGGGAGGGTCTACCCTGCTTCCTTGCCTTGACAGCCCAGAGTCTGGCTGGCTCTGGCTAAAGTTTTGCACCTTGGTTCATGAACTTAATTGAAGACACCAACACGGGACAGGATGTAAGTGTAGCCAAGACAGCTTCTAATACGACCTGTGGACACCAGGACTCCATCTGTTCAGGTCCAGCTGGGGCCTCCCCAGCGTCTAGTCCACTTACGACACTGCATGCAGAGCACACCGGGGACCCCGTGGAAAGAGCCCTGGGCTGGGGTTCTCCTGACCGCTTCTGCTTGTGAAGAGTGGGCCTGGCACACTCACAGGTGATACCGCATGTGGATCTCCAGACAAGAGGTGGGGACGGTCTCGGATAGATGTGGCCCTCTGGGTCTGGGCCTGGTGGGGCAGGAGCAGTATGGGCACCTCCTGTTGGACAGGACAGGAGGCCTGTCACTGATGCCAGTGCAGACCCTCGACTGGCCCCCTGCCCCCTTTCAGAGTTCACTAGGAGCCGATGCCAGAGCCAGACTTGATCTGCCTCCAGCCCCCCATTCCTGGGCTACAGAAAAATATAGACAGTGGCCGACAGAGCCGGCAGTGGCTGGTTTGGAAAGCAAGGCCCCTCGAGGCCTGCCCCCTGGGCTTTTGTGGAGTTGTTTCCCCTGGGGGAAGTGTTTGGGGAGACACCAAGCATGGAGCACGAGGGCTTTTCCTGTCTCCTGAAATTTGGGAGGGAGAAGACCGAGTGGAGGCCGAGACTTCCAGTTCTGCCAGCCGCCTTACCTGCGGCTATCACCCATGGGAGACCCTCCAGAGTCAGCCAGGGATTAACACCCTGGAGAAAAGACAGTGATGGTGGCTGGGGGCGTGGACAGTGGGTTAAGCTGCCGCCTGGCGTCTGGTTTGAGCCCCGGCTACTCTGCTTCCAATCCACCTTCCTGCTAACGATCCCGGAATGACGGCCCAAGTGCTTGGGCTCCTGCCACCCCTGTGGAAGACCCAGATGGAGCTCCAGGCTCCTGGCTTTGGCCTGGCCCAGCCCTGGGCCTCTGCAGTCATCTGGGGAGTTGACCCAGCAGATGGACGCTCTCCATTTGTCTCTGTCTCCTGCTCTCTCTCTGCCGCTCTACCTGTCAAATAAAGAAATAAAGAAAGCAGTGGTCACTCGTGGAGGAACTGTGCCAAGCACTGGTGGGGCTCTTCACAGAAGCGCCGACTCTAGCCCTCCCAGGAAGGCCCTGAAATCTGTTATTCCTTCCCACCTTGCAGATGTGGTGGGAAGGAGATGGAGACTTGAAGAAGGTAAGGGGCTGATGGGGGCCGTGGAGCTGTTAGGGGCAGAGCCAGGACACGGACTCACCACCCCGTGGACCATCTTCCTCCCACTGTGCAGCGGGTGCTGGCTCAAGAGAGTGGAGTCTCTGCCACCCACACTGGGCTCCTAGCTCCGGGCTTTGGCCAGGCCCAGTCCCAGCTGTTGTGGGCATCTGGGGTGTCTGTCTATCTGTCTCTCTGTCTTTCAAATAGATAAATAATAATGAGCCACCACATACATGGCCCCCTTTGAAATGTTATTGCAAGGGGAGCCGCCAAACAGTGGGGGTGGGGTGGGGGTGCTTTGGGAGCAAGGAGCAGCCGGCCAGCGGGTGTTCCAGGGGAGGCGGGGTGGGGAGCTGCCTTAGAGCAGGTGTGAGGTGCAGAGTGGGGGCCTCGTGGAGGTGCCCGCTCACCTCCCCGCGCTTCCCCACGCCCCCCTCAGGCCCCGCTGAGGACCACCGGCCCCGTGGATGCTGTGGGACTGCTCTTAAGGCCCGCCTGACCCCAGGGCCACCTCTTCCCCTCCAGCATCCAGGCCAAGGCAGGAGGAAGGCAGAGCTGGGCTCTGACGGGGCAGGGCTCAGGTGGCCAAGGGGGCAGCTGGGGTGGGGGTGCCCCGGGAAGAGTTGTTCTGGGCCTGGAGCAGGGTGGGAGGGCCTGACGCTTGGGTTCTGGCCGCCGAGACTCAGGGGGCTGTCTGTGGACAAGGGGGCCTCTGTCACAGGGCTTTCTCCTCCGAGTCTGCTGGACTCTGCGAGTGGGGACAGGGGCCGGGGGAGCACACTGGGGGTGGGAGTGAAAGGATTAGCGGCCAAGTCAGGTGGAGGAGAACCGGGAAGCCAGCCGAGGGGGAGGGGCCTGAGGGACCAGAGGGGGCTCTGCCGGAGCGGGGTGGGGGTGGGGTGGCCTTCCTAACTCTGAGGGTCACCGCCCGGCGTCCCCTGTCCTTTACCCACTCTGCTTTTTCTCTGGTCCCTCCCACGCTGCTGCTGCGGCTACTGCTGCCCCCCCCCCCCCCCTTTTTAACCATCAACACAACTACAGGCCTCCTTGTTTAAATTTTTTATTTATTTGAGAGAAAGGAGGGGCAGGGACAGAAGGAGAGAGAGAGAGAGAGAGAGAGAGAGAATCTTCCTGCTGCTGGTTCACGTCCCAAATGCCTGCAACAGCCAAGACTGGGCCAGGCTGAAGAAGCGGGGAGCCGGGAACGCCGT